>NC_092265.1:29519120-29586620 GCF_036320965.1 Panulirus ornatus
TACAGATGAGTGGACGGCTCTATCCAGAGGCCATAAAGGACTGTGCCTAAACGACTAACAAGTGAGATATTTCTAGAGACCATATGGGCTTTAAGAAGAGACTTACACAAGGTTTGAGACGACACCTAACTTTTACCACAATGATCTGTATGGAGCAGTCAGATGTGCTTCGTCTCCTTTCACCCGACACCAATATATATAGATATACCTTATCCTTGGTCGTTGACCATACTGGCAACCTACTGGACCCCCTAGTCTTACCTAATGTATCAGATTAATTTCTGGATCCTTGGCAACCCTGGTGCGACTCCTACTACTGCTACTGCTGCTGCTACAACTTCCGCAGGAGAAGAACCATCATAATGGAGTTGCACGGACTGTGATCCTTGCTGTGGTTACAAGAATGTTCTTCCGCCCACCAGTGATGCTACTACGTTTGTGAATCAAGAACCATTGCAACACAAACCTCGCCAGGTGGTAGAGTGTCCCGCAGTGTATCGAGACAGACTTCCCCAGAACTTTTTTAAAGAAGTAAATGTTTATAGTTGTGTTACTGGAGTGATAGTTTTCATACATGATGCTTTGACAAGAAAATAGTGAAACTGAAAAAAAAAAAAAAAATGTAGCTTAGACATTGAAGCTTATTGATACAGTGGTTAAATTGGTGACAACTACTATTGACGTTTGTGTAAATAAATTATACATTTCCCTTTTCCATAGCCAGAGGTTGAACCATTATGTGACATTCATTTTCTCATTTCATTTCAAGCTAGAAGTTTCAGTTTTCTAAATTATTTCTTACTTTTTTCATATGTATATATATGTATATGTGTGTGTGTGTGTATATGTGCGTGTGTGTGTGTATGTATAAATATATGTGTATATAAATATATATATATATATGTATATATATATATATATATATATATATATATATATATATATATATATATATATATTATATATATATATATATATATATATATATATATATATTATCCCTGGGGATAGGGGTGAAAGAATACTTCCCACGCATTCCTCTCGTGTCGTAGAAGGCGACTAGAGGGGACGGGAGCGGGGGGCCAGAAATCCTCCCCCCCTTGTATTTCTTAACTTTCTAAAAAGGGAAACAGAAGAAGGAGTCACGCGGGGAGTGCTCATCCTCCTCGAAGGCTCAGAGTGGGGTGTCTAAATGTGTGTGGATGTAACCAAGATGTGAAAAAAGGAGATATAGGTAGTATGTTTGAGGAAAGGAACCTGGATGTTTTGGCTCTGAGTGAAACGAAGCTCAAGGGTAAAGGGGAAGAGTGGTTTGGGAATGTCTTGGAAGTAATTCAGGGTTAGTGAGAGGACAAGAGCAAGGGAAGGAGTAGCAATACTCCTGAAACAGGAGTTGTGGGAGTATGTCATAGAATGTAAGAAAGTAAATTCTCGATTAATATGGGTAAAATTGAAAGTTGATGGAGAGAGGTGGGTGATTATTGGTGCATATGCACCTGGGCATGAGAAGAAAGATCATGAGAGGCAAGTGTTTTGGGAGCAGCTAAATGAGTGTGTTAGCGGTTTTGATGCACGAGACCGGGTTATAGTGATGGGTGATTTGAATGCAAAGGTGAGTAATGTGGCAGTTGAGGGAATAATTGGTATGCATGGGGTGTTCAGTGTTGTAAATGGAAATGGTGAAGAGCTTGTAGATTTATGTGCTGAAAAAGGACTGTTGATTGGGAATACCTGGTTTAAAAAGCGAGATATACATAAGTATACTTATGTAAGTAGGAGAGATGGCCAGAGAGCGTTATTGGATTACGTGTTAATGGACAGGCGTGCGAAAGAGAGACTTTTGGATGTCAATGTGCTGAGAGGTGCAACTGGAGGGATGTCTGATCATTATCTTGTGGAGGCTAAGGTGAAGATTAGTATGGGTTTTCAGAAAAGAAGAGTGAATGTTGGGGTGAAGAAGGTGGTGAGAGTAAGTGAGCTTGGGAAGGAGACCTGTGTGAAGAAGTATCAGGAGAGACTGTGTACAGAATGGAAAAAGGTGAGAACAATGGAAGTAAGGGGAGTGGGGGAGGAATGGGATGTATTTAGGGAATCAGTGATGGATTGCGCAAAAGATGCTTGTGGCATGAGAAGAGTGGGAGGTGGGCAGTTTAGAAAGGGTAGTGAGTGGTGGGATGAAGAAGTAAGAGTATTAGTGAAAGAGAAGAGAGAGGCATTTGGACGATTTTTGCAGGGAAAAAATGCAATTGAGTGGGAGAAGTATAAAAGAAAGAGACAGGAGGTCAAGAGAAAGGTGCAAGAGGTGAAAAAAGGGCAAATGAGAGTTGGGGTGAGAGACTATCAGTAAATTTTAGGGAGAATAAAAAGATGTTCTGGAAGGAGGTAAATAGGGTGCGTAAGACAAGGGAGCAAATGGGAACTTCAGTGAAGGGCGTAAATGGGGAGGTGATAACAAGTAGTGGTGATGTGAGAAGGAGATGGAATGAGTATTTTGAAGGTTTGTTGAATGTGTCTGATGACAGAGTGGCAGATATAGGGTGTTTGGGTCGAGGTGGTGTGCAAAGTGAGAGGGTTAGGGAAAATGATTTGGTAAACAGAGAAGAGGTAGTAAAAGCTTTGCGGAAGATGAAAGCCGGCAAGGCAGCAGGTTTGGATGGTATTGCAGTGGAATTTATTAAAAAAGGGGGTGACTGTATTGTTGACTGGTTGGTAAGGTTATTTAATGTATGTATGACTCATGGTGAGGTGCCTGAGGATTGGCGGAATGCTTGCATAGTGCCATTGTACAAAGGCAAAGGGGATAAGAGTGAGTGCTCAAATTACAGAGGTATAAGTTTGTTGAGTATTCCTGGTAAATTATATGGGAGGGTATTGATTGAGAGGGTGAAGGCATGTACAGAGCATCAGATTGGGGAAGAGCAGTGTGGTTTCAGAAGTGGTAGAGGATGTGTGGATCAGGTGTTTGCTTTGAAGAATGTATGGAGAAATACTTAGAAAAGCAAATGGATTTGTATGTAGCATTTATGGATCTGGAGAAGGCATATGATAGAGTTGATAGAGATGCTCTGTGGAAGGTATTAAGAATATATGGTGTGGGAGGCAAGTTGTTAGAAGCAGTGAAAAGTTTTTATCGAGGATGTAAGGCATGTGTACGTGTAGGAAGAGAGGAAAGTGATTGGTTCTCAGTGAATGTAGGTTTGCGGCAGGGGTGTGTGATGTCTCCATGGTTGTTTAATTTGTTTATGGATGGGGTTGTTAGGGAGGTAAATGCAAGAGTTTTGGAAAGAGGGGCAAGTATGAAGTCTGTTGGGGATGAGAGAGCTTGGGAAGTGAGTCAGTTGTTGTTCGCTGATGATACAGCGCTGGTGGCGGATTCATGTGAGAAACTGCAGAAGCTGGTGACGGAGTTTGGTAAAGTGTGTGGAAGAAGAAAGTTAAGAGTAAATGTGAATAAGAGCAAGGTTATTAGGTACAGTAGGGTTGAGGGTCAAGTCAATTGGGAGGTGAGTTTGAATGGTGAAAAACTGGAGGAAGTGAAGTGTTTTAGATATCTGGGAGTGGATCTGTCAGCGGATGGAACCATGGAAGCGGAAGTGGATCATAGGGTGGGGGAGGGGGCGAAAATTTTGGGAGCCTTGAAAAATGTGTGGAAGTCGAGAACATTATCCCGGAAAGCAAAAATGGGTATGTTTGAAGGAATAGTGGTTCCAACAATGTTGTATGGTTGCGAGGCGTGGCTATGGATAGAGTTGTGCGCAGGAGGATGGATGTGCTGGAAATGAGATGTTTGAGGACAATGTGTGGTGTGAGGTGGTTTGATCGAGTAAGTAACGTAAGGGTAAGAGAGATGTGTGGAAATAAAAAGAGCGTGGTTGAGAGAGCAGAAGAGGGTGTTTTGAAATGGTTTGGGCACATGGAGAGAATGAGTGAGGAAAGATTGACCAAGAGGATATATGTGTCGGAGGTGGAGGGAACGAGGAGAAGAGGGAGACCAAATTGGAGGTGGAAAGATGGAGTGAAAAGGATTTTGTGTGATCGGGGCCTGAACATGCAGGAGGGTGAAAGGAGGGCAAGGAATAGAGTGAATTGGAGCGATGTGGTATACAGGGGTTGACGTGCTGTCAGTGGATTGAATCAAGGCATGTGAAGCGTCTGGGGTGAACCATGGAAAGCTGTGTAGGTGTGTATATTTGCGTGTATGGACGTGTGTATGTACATGTGTATGGGGGGGTTGGGCCATTTCTTTCGTCTGTTTCCTTGCGCTACCTCGCAAACGCGGGAGACAGCGACAAAGTATAAAAAAAAAAAAAAAAATAATATATATATAATATATATATATATATGTGTATATATATATATATATATAGTGCCATTGTACAAAGGCAAAGGGGACAAGAGTGAGTGCTCAAATTACAGAGGTATAAGTTTGTTGGGCATTCCTGGTAAATTATATGGGAGGGTATTCATTGAGAGGGTGAAGGCATGTACAGAGCATCAGATTGGGGAAGAGCAGTGTGGTTTCAGAAGTGGTAGAGGATGTGTGGATCAGGTGTTTGCTTTGAAGAATGTATGTGAGAAATACTTAGAAAGGCAAATGGGATTTGTTGTAGCATTTATGGATCTGGAGAAGGCTTATGATAGAGTTGATAGAGATGCTCTGTGGAAGGTAGTAAGAATATATGGTGTGGGAGGCAAGTTGTTAGTAAGCAGTGAAAAGTTTTAATCGAGGATGTAAGGCATGTGTACGTGTAGGAAGAGAGGAAAGTGATTGGTTTTCAGTGAATGTAGGTTTGCGGCAGGGGTGTGTGATGTCTCCATGGTTGTTTAATTTGTTTATGGATGGTGTTGTTATGGAGGTGAATGCATGAGTTTTGGAAAGAGGGGCAAGTATGAAGTCTGTTGTGGATGAGAGAGCTTGGGAAGTGAGTCAGCTGTTGTTCGCTGATGATACAGCGCTGGTGGCTGATTCATGTGAGAAACTGCAGAAGCTGGTGACTGAGTTTGGTAAAGTGTGTGGAAGAAGAAAGTTAAGAGTAAATGTGAATAAGAGCAAGGTTATTAGGTACAGTAGGGTTGAGGGTCAAGTCAATTGGGAGGTGAGTTTGAATGGAGAAAAACTGGAGGAAGTGAAGTGTTTTAGATATCTGGGAGTGGATCTGGCAGTGGATGGAACCATGGAAGCGGAAGTGGATCATAGGGTGGGGGAGGGGGCGAAAATTCTGGGGCCTTGAAGAATGTGTGGAAGTCGAGAACATTATCTCGGAAAGCAAAAATGGGTATGTTTGAAGGAATAGTGGTTCCAACAATGTTGTATGGTTGCGAGGCGTGGGCTATGGATAGAGTTGTGCGCAGGAGGATGGATGTGCTGGAAATGAGATGTTTGAGGACAATATGTGGTGTGAGGTGGTTTGATCGAGTGAGTAACGTAAGGGTAAGAGAGATGTGTGGAAATAAAAAGAGCGTGGTTGAGAGAGCAGAAGAGGGTGTTTTGAAGTGGTTTGGTCACATGGAGAGAATGAGTGAGGAAAGATTGACCAAGAGGATATATGTGTCGGAGGTGCAGGGAACGAGGAGAAGAGGGAGACCAAATTGGAGGTGGAAAGATGGAGTGAAAAAGATTTTGTGTGATCGGGGCCTGAACATGCAGGAGGGTGAAAGGAGGGCAAGGAATAGAGTGAATTGGAGCGATGTGGTATACCGGGGTTGACGTGCTGTCAGTGGATTGAATCAAGGCATGTGAAGCGTCTGGGGTAAACCATGGAAAGCTGTGTAGGTATGTATATTTGCGTGTGTGGACGTATGTATATACATGTGTAGGGGGGGGTTGGGCCATTTCTTTCGTCTGTTTCCTTGCGCTACCTCGCAAACGCGGGAGACAGCGACAAAGTATAATATAAATAAATAAATATTATTATTATTATTATTATTATCATTATCAATATTATTATTATCATTATTATTATCATTATTATTATTATTATTATAATTATTATTATTATTATTATTATCATTATTATTATCATTACTCTTATTATTATTATCATTATCATTATCATTATTGTTATTTTTACTGTTTTTGTTGTTATCATTATCATAATAAACTGTGACTTCCAATAAATCATGTTCAAATTAATATGTATATATTAATGAAATAAGTGAAGTAAAACGAAAGTATCCATACCAGTGTCAGTTTTGGGCGTTCTTATTTCTATAATTTTGTCAAATGATACTCATGAAATCATGTAACTTTTCTTAACAAATATATTCATTCTGATGGGTAATGCTGCTTCACGGTCAAATGATGTTTTATAACTAAGAGAAAATTTCTTACGTTGTAGACCTGACGGAGGTAAATGTATTTCAATTTTTTCTGTGTTGCTGGAGCTGACGTCTGTGGAGAGACTATATACAGTTGATATAGTACTATTGTGTTATCAAACATTGTTATAATATCCACTCGTATGTAAAGAGTTTCCACGAGGTTGCACTAAACCAAAATTAGGTCACAAATACAGACATACATTTAATCGGACTAATATATTTAGCGTTAATTTGGATATGAAATTATTTGAAGGAAGATATTTAATTCCTTAGTTTAATGCTCAATACTTTAACTGCAATATATCAGTCACAACAATGATTGACCACCACAATAATGGTGCCAGATGGAAACAACCACATGACAACATCTGTAATCCCAAGCAGGATGTATCTTAATGGAGTTATTTTTCTTCTGCAATATCTCCTACTAACTGAGATCTTTATGGGCACTGTTAACATTTTTGAAGTGCATCACTTGGCCCACATTTTCCTGAAATGTATAGCCTTGACTACTGCCTTATTGAAATGTCTTCCACAAAATATAATGTTCCAAATTATGCTGCACAAAAGATATCCAATGTTCATAACATGGCATTTTAAGTGCAGAAGAAAATCATCCAATACGTAAACCTAATAACGATGTTGATCTATAATGAATTACCCTGCAAGCAGTCAATAAAGATGGTTTAAAGTCACGAGTTAGCGCGAGTTAGGCTACTGTTTTCCCACAACTTCTACAGGGAGAACAGGTCACTCTAAGGTTGCCTATTGAAGCCTCTTTCTTCCCTGGAACACCTAAGCTGTGGAATTCTTTTCCTTTTCTGTTTCCTTCTTCATATAATCTTTATTCCTGCAAGAGCCAGTTAGACAAACACTTACGGAAATCAATTTCTACTTTCTTTCTCTATATTTATTTGACCTACGATGGCCTTTACTGGGCTTTAGTATTATTTCTAACGGCTAATTCATTCATGGACGAACATCAAGGTTGGGTCTTAATTAAGATATGGGAATGTGAAAGGAAGAGATAATAGACTGGAAAGTGTTTACAAACTTTTGGAGGAAGTGAAAAACCTGCCAGGTCATAGTTATTGGGAAAGACAAGGAGGGTAGAGAGTTCCAAAAGCTTCGAGGTGAAGGGAAAGAAACAAGTTATCCAAACGGCCTACCCTTGACTTGCCAATGGCCAGACAGTAATCATGTGACACAGCAGCTTGCCGGGTATTGCGTGGTCTAGCAAGTGGTGGGGGGCAAACAAGCAGCCAGCTCTTGGGAGCAAAAGCCGAGGTAATACCTCTCGAAGAGGGAAATTGAACTAATATTACGGCATAGGGCAAGTGCCATGTATACACTATTAAAAAAAAGAATGTAATAAATCCCTCTGAAGACAAATGTTGAATATCAACTTTGTTCTTTAACATCGTCTTATTTTAATTACACAGTTTCCTAACTCATGAGCCATTTAATCATTATCAAAAAAAACATTATTAAGCCTAAATTAAATAGGAAATTTTAGAGGCTAACGATTTGAGCAAATTAAACTCAACCTATCCTAACCTAACCTAACCTAACCTAACCTAATCTTCACCAAATGAAATAAATATAATCTTCATCAAAGCTAATATTGTGTATTGGTATTATTTCCATACACAGCAAAGCACAACATAATTTTAATGTTTGGAAGTCTCGAGTGAGAAGTGATATCTTTATTGTGAAATTCTAATATTTTGGGAGAAATATGAAGTATTTGGCATCATACTACAAGGAATTGTCTTATATGTGAATGATGAAAATAAACCCCAAGACATATAAGTGACACCCTATTGTCAGTCTCATGTAATGTTTCTGTTTATCATCTTAAAGACATTTATGTGACTACACTAATTTTTTTGACTTGGTTGACCTTGACCTATCAACATACGAGTAGAGGTTAAGCCTATATCTAATTATGGTAATTTTTCAATAACTACATATTTTTTTTCATTGTTTAGCCTGCCTGGACGACCAGAGATGGAGAGGTAATTCATTCTTGAGCTGCAGCATTTCATCGTTTCCTGCAAGCTAGTCTTGTATTACATGAGGGATTGTGTAATGAACACAATTAGAAGGTGTACAGTTATATATGAAGATATTGTGATTAAGATGGATTTTCTTTTGTCTTTTTTTCATCTACCACCAACAAGCACAAATTTAATTTCTATCCTTTATAAATTGTTCTTCGTTTAGTATCATTAAAACAAGAATTGGTTTATTATTTAGAATTATCTGACGCGTTAAGAGCGAAGATTATTTGCGAGTTTTGATGAAGGATAACATGTCAGCAGGTGTGACCAGCTTGTATTAGGTATACACAATATTTATGAAGACCTTGCATGTCCTTCCCGACTGGGGATCGAGTGAGGTGATGTATACTTATATCAGCTGATGTGATCAACCTTACATGAAGAGGGAGGAGAGGCGAGGCAATGGAATACTAGAGCAAGAGGAAAATAATGGTGTTTGAGATAAAAAAAAAATCAGAATTATTTATCGTTGTCCATCATTATGGCTAGGCTAAGATCATTTATCGCTGTCCATGATGGTTAGGCTAAGATCATTTATCATTTTCCATGATGGCTAGGCTTAGATCATTTATCGCTGTCCATGATAACTAAGCTAAGATCATTTATCGCTGTCCATTATAGCTAGGCTAAGATAATTTATCGCTGTCCTTGACAGCTAGGCTAAGGTCATTTATCGTTGTCCATGATTGCTAGGCTAAGATCATTTATCCTTGTCCATGATACAATCTGGGCCCAGCCCGAGCTGTAGGGGATAGAAGACCTCCAAGATAATACTAGCCAGACTCTAAGAACATTTAAGATCATAAGAACATTATCCAGTCGTCTTTTACTTATCAGGAAATACGTTTGTATGCAACTCTTAGCTGATAAGAGATGTTTAATCTCTTATCACCCAGAACTCACCACGAGGAGGTGGTTGCATGTCGAGTTCCATAATTTTTTCCCGTTTTAAATAAATATCTTAATTTCCTCTAAAATAAAGGTCTATCCCGTTTTAAGATATGTAAAAATTATAATTTCCTCTAAAACAAAGTTCTTATTGTGAGGTAGATAGTTGAGGAAGGGCACCTCATTTCCTACCCTTCCTCTGGTTCCGTTGGCCCCCTCCTCTGGTACGCCTCCGGCGGACTGACCTCATCACCTTCTTCAGCTCACCAATAATAAGTGGCAGAGCTGGTCTCTCTGAGGGGTCGCTGTGGGTCGCTGTTTGGTAAAGATCCTGGAGGCTTTCCCGCACACCCTGCTTCCTGACCAGGATGGACACGTGCCTCATTAGATGCCCAAAAGAGAAGACGTCACTGGCTGGGGAGACCGGCTTGCGCTCCCTGACCTCAGGGGCCAACCACAGGTCAGGAACATTGTACTCAACGCAGCTTCCCTTCTTAACGCTCAAGCCGAAGTCGATGATGTGAAACTCTGGCTTCTCACCCATCGTCACGGTCACATTCTCGACCTTGACGTCATTATGGACAATGTTTTTCTTATGGATTTCCATCAGCCGACGAGCGACCATGATGACGGACTCGACCAGCTCCTCGTCCGACCGACATGTTCTCATGTACTTATCATAAGGCTGGCCAGTGTGGCTTAAGATGATCAGTGGGGGGTTGCGGCACACTGCTCGAAGGAGAGGGGCTCCTCCAGCCCCAGCCAGTCTCCTGTGAATGTCGGCTTCATCCATAAGACTTTTCGAACTCACTCCGTCGAGAAGGGTTTTGATGACGCAACACGATCCACGGAACAACACCGTTTCAATCTTGGCGTTGCCTCCCCGACCCACCTCTCTCATGACCACCAGGTCATTTACATCCTTCTGGGTCAACTTTACAACTGGAACACTCATTTTGATTCCGGCCTGAGGTGCACTTACCAAATTTTCTTGCCGGAGAGTGTGAGAGGAGATGTTGTCGGTACGGAATCCCATCCTCAAATGATTACACTTCTCTCGCCGCCGGCCTTATATACGGTAACTTCAGTGAAGGAGGCAAATGTGGAGGTTATAACAAGTAGTGGTGATGTGAGAAGGAGATGGAGTGAGTAATTTGAAGGTTTGTTGAATGTGTTTGGTGATAGATTGGCAGATATAGGGTGTTTTGGTCGAGGTGGTGTGCAAAGTGAAAGGGTTAGGGAAAATGATTTGGTAAACAGAGAAGAGATAGTAAAAGCTTTGCGGAAGATGAAAGGCGGCAAGGCAGCAGGTTTGGATGGTATTGTAGTGGAATCTATTAAAAAAAGGGGGTGACTGTATTGTTGACTGGTTGGTAAGGTTATTTAATATATGTATGATTCATGGTGAGGTGCCTGAGGATTGGCGGAATGCGTGCATAGTGCCATTATACAAAGGCAAAGGGGATAAGAGTGATTGCTCAAATTACATAGGTATAAGTCTGTTGAGTATTCCTAGTAAATTATATGGGAGGGTATTGATTGAGAGGGTGAAGGCATGTACAGAGCATCAGATTGGGGAAGAGCAGTGTGGTTTCAGAAGTGGTAGAGGATGTGTGGATCAGGTGTTTGCTTTGAAGAATGTATGTGAGAAATACTTAGAAAAGCAAATGGATTGTATGAAGCATTTATGGATCTGGAGAAGGCATATGATAGAGTTGATAGAGATGCTCTGTGGAAGGTATTAAGAATATATGGTGTGGGAGGAAAGTTGTTAGAAACAGTGAAAAGGTTTTATCGAGGATGTAAGGCATGTGTACGTGTAGGAAGAGAGGAAAGTGATTGGTTCTCAGTGAATGTAGGTTTGCGGCAAGGGTGTGTGATGTCTCCATGGTTGTTTAATTTATTTATGGATGGTGTTGTTAGGGAGGTGAATGCAAGATTTTTGGAAAGAGGGGCAAGTATGAAGTCTGTTGAGGATGAGAGAGCTTGGGAAGTGAATCAGTTGTTGTTCGCTGATGATACAGCGCTGGTGGCTGATTCATATGAGCAACTGCAGAAGCTGTTGACTGAGTTTGGTAAAATGTGTGAAAGAAGAAAGTTAAGAGTAAATGTGAATAAGAGCAAGGTTATTAGGTACAGTAGGGTTGAGGGTCAAGTCATTTGGGAGGTAAGTTTGAATGGAGAAAAACTGGAGGAAGTAAAGTGTTTTAGATATCTGGGAGTGGATCTGGCAGCGGATGGAACCATGGAAGCGGAAGTGAATCATAGGGTGGGGGAGGGGGCGAAAATCCTGGGAGCCTTGCAGAATGTGTGGAAGTCGAGAACATTATCTCCGAAAGCAAATATGGCTATGTTTGAAAGAATAGTGGTTCCAACAATGTTGTATGGTTGCGAGGCGTGGGCTATGGATAGAGTTGTGCGCAGGAGGGTGGATGTGCTGGAAATGAGATGTCTGAGGACAATATGTGGTGTGAGGTGGTTTGATCGAGTAAGTAATGTAAGGGTAAGAGAGATGTGTGGAAATAAAAAGAGCGTGGTTGAGAGAGCAGAAGAGGGTGTTTTGAAATGGTTTGGGCACATGGAGAGAATGAGTGAGGAAAGATTGACCAAGAGGATATATATGTCGGAGGTGGAGGGTACGAGGAAAAGTGGGAGACCAAGTTGGAGGTGGAAAGATGGAGTGAAAAAGATTTTGAGTGATTGGGGCCTGAACATTCAGGAAGGTGAAAGGCGGGCAAGGAATAGAGTGCATTGGATCGATGTGGTATACCGGGTCGACGTGCTGTCAATGGAGTGAGTCAGGGCATGTGAAGCGTCTGGGGTAAACCATGGAAAGTTCTGTGGGGCCTGGATGTGGAAAGGGAGCTGTGGTTTCGGGCATTATTGCATGACAGCTAGAGACTGAGTGTGAACGAATGGGGCCTTTGTTGTCTTTTCCTAGCGATACCTCGCACACATGAGGGGGGAGGGGGATGTTATTCCATGTGTGGCGAGGTGGTGATGGGAATGAATAAAGGCAGACAGTGTGAATTTTGTGCATGTGTATATATGTATGTCTATCTGTGTATATATATGTGTACATTGAGATGTATGGGTATGTATATTTGCGTGTGTGGACGTGTATGTATATACATGTGTATGGGGGTGGGTTGGGCCATTTCTTTTGTGTGTTTCCTTGCGATACCTCGCAAACGCGGGAGACAGCGAGAAAGCAAAATAAAGTAATAAAGATAAAATAGTAAGCTTAACATTATTATCTTTCCTTTAATGAGCTTAGTAATATCTTTTTCCCCTTTGGTGTGATTGACAATATTTTTTCCCCTTTACCACTGCTCTTACTACGTCTCTTCAGAAAACTAGTATAAAAATGGTATTTTCACTTTCAAAGTAATGTAATGACATAACGACTAAAATATCTGATAACCTACCAACCTCTTTAAAGCTAACAGGTGATCAATTTGAGACCTGTCATTCACTGGTGTAAAGTTAATTTTTGTGCAGTGTGTTATTTAAGGTTATACTCAGGCATCTGAAGAATTCACACATATGTGTTAACTACAGGGAGGTAATGGCCAGGTCATCTAACTACTAATTCCAGCTTATGACATGTGTTCATAGTGCCAATTATATCAAAAAGCACTACTACAATTTGTGCTTTAACTACAGTCAGTGGTATCAACTCCACTGTACATCACTGTCATCCACTGGAGACTACTCAGAACACTGGACGTCCAGCAACCATTCAGAAAATAGCTTACAACACTCCGTCACAAACACCTTCACCACGAGCACAAATTTCCAATAAACAGCATTACAGAATGCGCATTTTCAGTCTTCACAAATAGATCATTCTACGCCACCGAACTGCAATGACAAACTAAAGATTTTGCAATTCAGTGCTAGTAATGATAAGAACAAATACACAGAAATTCTCAGCTAATTAAGAGAATGCAGTATCCTTGTAGAACTCATCTAAGAAGCTAGTCTCGCATCCAGATCTCACAGCTGTAAGAAATAACAGACAAGGAGTAGGTACTCATAACACTTATTCACCAAACCATAATTTTCTCCACAACTGACACCATACAACAGCTCACAGACAACAACAATATCCTATAAACACAGTACTAGGTGCAAGATAATCAACATCTGCATACCTCCTCACTCTACATACCCCATAAGATACACTACCCAACAGCAGAACCTCGGTAAGATGCTCCCATTATTAAAGATTTGAATGTCCACTTTGTTCAGCATTCACACTTATGATCTCTGAGGTGAATCTCTTCAACTGTAACTTCTCAGTATACTTAACCTATGCAACCAACCAACCAACCAGACTCCTAGTCCACCACCTCCTGCAGCTAACTTTGTGAAACAACATTCTGCTCACACCAGCATTACATGGAAGGATGCTTCGGCAACCATCCTCTGACCACTTACCCATCCTGAGCACACTCCATCCAGCTCACCCAGTCAATGCAAAAGACAGCTACCTGGGTCAGAGGAGTGCAACGTGACGACCACCTGAGTGCTGGATCACTAAACAGGCGTCACTAACCCTCCAGATACCCAGGTGGTTAGTACTGGTAATATACGTCCCTGGTTGTTAGCTTCCTACAAACTACTACCTACTCCCATAAATTACACACATCGTAAAGTAAAGAAACCACCTTACACACAACCACTCACCATTGATAGAAATCAGAGATCAAATCAATATTCTTAAATAAATCTATCATTAACCTAATCATATAGAGGCAAACAGATAACTGGCACTCCTTCATCAACACAGTAAACCGAAAGACCCACATCACCACTCGTCTCACCAGTCCTCACTCATGAAGCACACCTGACTCATCACAGTAACATCCATTGTCCCAAAGAACTTACAAAGATACTCATGAGACATTTCTCAAAAATTACCCACAAACCAATCTCGCCTTTAAAAAAGGGAGTTGTGAAAAATCTACCCAATATCCATTCAGAGACAATCGCCCACGTACCCTTGACTCCCACTGATACAAACAGTGCCTTTAAAATATTAGGGAACTTTCCTCCTACAGACCCTAATAATGTAACAGACTTTCACATGAAACACTATGGTCCATTTGCTAATGGGTTTGGAAGCCTCTCACCAACACGCTCTTGAACTGGCCCAAATGCAGCAGTCGCAAAACCAGTTTTCCACCACCTAAAACAGTGTACCTGGACAGAAGTGCCACAGACTTTACAATTGTAATGAAAATAGATAATTAAGGTTTTTCGTAGTCATTGATTATGTTAAAATTTTAAGATTTCTGAATCTATTTAGCCTATATTGTGTGAATCTATTTAGCGTATGTGAGCACATTAAAAAAAAATGGGTAGTAAGGATAACAATCTGACCTCAACAGGAAATATGTAAACATTGTGTTAGGGATGAATGTTTCACAATCAAAGATTCAGCTAAGGATTTAAAAACTTCCATTAGTTTCTTGTACATTAGATGTCCTCGCTGCTCTGATATCTAGAAACTGTTCCTTTGATAGAGGTTATATTTTAACATTCTTTCAGTTCTATGTAGCCCTTAAACTTGCACCTTTAAAATGCATTTTTGTTGCTTAACATTCTGTTTGGTGACTTTCTAAGGCATATTTGAAGGCAAGTCTGCCTCCACATTGATGGATCTATTAGGTCTTGCAGAACAACAGATGCTGCTGTCTTCAAGGCAAATGACCTGTATGTAGAGAAGGTCAAGAATCATTGTTTAAGCTTTTATTTAAGAGAATTGATATGATATACAGTTTGTTGTGCAACTATGTAGCTATTTTCCTGACAGTGGAAAGTATAATCGGTTTATTTTTCAGAAATCAGTTTGATGAATCCTGCCCTGAGCCCTTGCTTGCTTAATTCAAAATGAAGCGCATTAAGATGTTGCAGCAAATAATGGAGAAGGCTTACACGCACTTAAGCATACAGATGCTTGACTAGGAAGCATCATAATTTCTAGAAACTGTCAATCCCTCCTCAGAAAAGTCAGCAGACCCTGCAGTCTCAGCCATCTTGTTCAGACCAACAACCCAACTATTCCAAGGTCAGACATTAATAAAACTTTTCTCTGTAATGTGAAAATTCCTGCAGCAATGTAGAACTTTCAGAGCTATGTTGTATATGTTCGTGGTAAAGGCTACTTTAAAATGTCATACATGTTGTAGGGGTTTCATATGATGAATCTTTTTCATGTTCAAAGGAGTAAGCGGCTCTTAAAGTAGTGAAGGAGCCCTTTTTGTTCGGCTTCTTTGAGAAAAAAGACCCTGTCTGCTACTGCTGGCATCATGCCACGCCTGTTTTATGCTGAACTATCATAACATTGTCATATTGACAGAGCAATATGGAGGCTTTAAATACTATGATTTACTTGCACACATACGGGAATCACTAGCAGGGCGCAGCTGGCTATCTAGTGGTGTGCTCACCACCCAACAGTACCAAATGATTTCCTGTCAAGTGGAAAAATGAAACTCTGATCTAACATTTCTCACAGAAACTGAAAACAAGGTGTAGGGAAATGGAATGACAGTGGTCAAAGATAAGAGAAAATGAATTATACTGTAGCATGACAGGCATGAAAGAGCTAGTCTTCAGAGGAGTTAAAACAGAGATTTTATCACCTGTTAGCTTTAAAGAGGTTGGTATGTTATCAGATCTTTTAGTCGTTATGTCATTATATTACTTTGAAAGTGAAAATACCATTTTTATACTAGTTTTCTGAAGAGACGTAGTAAGAGCAGTGGTAAAGGGAAAAAAATATTGTCAATCACACCAAAGGGGAAAAAGATATTACTAAGCTCATTAAAGGAAAAATAATATTGTTAAGCTTACTAAAGGAAAACAATATTGTTGTTAAGGTTATGGCAGTACAGATTTCCCATATAATATCCTTCATGTGGAAATATACAAGGAGTAGAAATATGGGATTAAATCAATATCCCAACGATGGTCTAATTCAAGAAACAAAACTGATAACTAAAACACACAACACCACAGTGGTAGTCGGTAAGGGAGCTGTGAACATGGTTTAATACAAACATAATGTTATGATCGTAGGAAGACTCTCCATATATAATATATCAAATAAGAAACAAAAATAGCCTCTAACATAGAAGCTGAAGATAACATATGGAACACACAACACTAAAATGTCCAGGAGTAGAAATATAATAACCTCAAACACAAAACTGACTCCAAACATGTACTTAAACTAATTTACTGGTAAACAATAACATTGAGAGGAATATATATGAAAATTATTGGTTTGATGCAAGGTACAAAAAAAAGGCAACTGCAGGTGTACAGTACATAGCAAAGATAAACAATGAAACAGTTTACATGGATTAGTAATATTACAGCCAATTTTGTTGTCGCTAGACTGGTGAAGCCATAATGCAAGAATAAACTGGAGTCCAAATATAAGAATCAAAAGTACATAATGTGTTGTGAAAACTGGTACCAGAATGAAATAATTAAACACAAGAAGATAGATATCAGCATAAAGCATGGAAAATTCATGAAATAGAATTATCAATGGAATAATCATAGTTACACACATATGAATATTTCATGCAGTTTCAAGGAAAAACAAACTAGCTGAACTAAATACTTTAATGTGGCAACATGAGGAAAAGAGAAAAGCTTTGGATATGATTTACATCTTGTACGACATTTTTACTTCACAATAAAAGTATTCTCTTAAACAGGGTCATCTTGGGGCTCAGCGAGGCCATTCCTTTCAAATTACAGTCTGCGTACACCATCCAAATATATTAGTGCGAATGGAAAACTTAGGTAGGCTAAACATTAATTGAAAACATCAGGGGAGACCCATTATGAAGAAGAGCAAAGTAACTTGTCAACTTTACCTTTTACTGCAGATAATATCTGAAGAATTAATTTCAATGAGTCCTTAACTTTACAGAGATGCAGAAGTGTCTTGTTCCTCAGAAAAATATAAAGAACAAAATGCTGATCAGCAGCGTAGTTACAAGAGGATGGAGGGTAGGCCCCAGGAACCACCGACTGTTTAGGGTTTTTATGATATCCAATTCTGCCTAGCTCCTAGGTTGCCATCCAGTCAATTTGGCCGTGATAATCTTGGCAAATCTATCCCCAAGGGTCCCAAATATCTAAACGCCAGTGGTAAATAGCACCTCGACTTAACTCAAAATATCACATATTGTTTACTTGACACTTATAGAGCCTAGCTTTCATGTGGTAATCAATAAGATTTGAAAATGAACTTTGTCTAAATACAACAGAAACACTTTAAACAGCTAATGTTAGAAATGAAAAGAAAAGTACTAATCAATAATAACAAATATAAACAAACCGTAACTTTTATTCTGTCCCTTACCACCATGCATGTCTGTTCAAACAAAACAAACTGACCAAAAATAATTCTTTATGAACGTCTCGATTAACTAGAATTTCCCAAGAAACAATAACATATAAGAGAAGTTTTAGTCTGCAAACAAAACAAATACTTAAAACAGCTAACACAAAAGTAAAAAATAGATATCATAAATGATCATAAATTAAAGCCAGTAACTATCAATAGCTGTCGCTTACACTCACGAATGGCTGACCCGTACCATATTTTGGTCTTCCGCTTCACGTACAAATCTTGACCTATAACAATTCTAAATTATAATTACTATAATTTTCTTTAATCATTATATTGCAATTTTCTTATGCTAATAATTAGTATAACAAACACAAACAAAAACTGTAGAACTATCAGAAGACAAATTTCAGGCAGCAACTATGAACAAGCGGGAAGGTTTGATCATTTCTCTCCTGCTCCTGTCTCTCTCTCCATCTCCCATATGGCCTTCCCATACACCAAGATGATATATATATATATATATATATATATATATATATATATATATATATATATATATATATATATATATATCTGGCAAATTCCCTGATCAACTTTGTTAAAGTAGGTTGCATAAAATATACAAAATCATTCACCTCATTGCAGGTTACTATATTGTAAGAAATAATTTCATAGATTTTTGTTTATACTCCATATACTAAGATTTTCATCCTCTGAGCGAAGCCATAGCTTGTATACAATAATCGTCCTTATCTACTCTGAGCATTGGATAGCCTCCTGATGATCAAGATTGCTGTTTTGGTCGTCCGTTTCCCTTGTTACTGCTGCGCCTCACTGCACACCTTACATGAGTGCCTTCCACAGTATTAGGGACAGCTGCTGGGCCTCACTGTAGCTACTTCTGGGACGGTTGCCAATCTTCCTTGTATTCCCTCATGACCACAGCGCCAAACCGACTCCCGCCATCAGGCCGAAACGCACAAACATCTCTGACAAAAATTGAGACAACCGCTTTCGCGTCAGTTTTGACACCAAGTGAATTTATACGACAATTACGTTCAAGATGCTTGGTTTTTCGTTCATGGATTGAACAGAAGCAACCAACGATGGTTGCTACTGCCCAATCCATGAAGTCCCCCCCACCACGGAAAGGTAACCAAGCTTCGGGGGGGGATGGGTGTTTACCCTGACGCCAACAGAGAAACTCAATATAATATTTTCATTACAACTTTCCTTAATCTTGAAAAATGAATCAATCAGAGGGAAGAATAGCCCCAGCCATATGAAGATTGGCTAACCGAATCCTTGTGCATTGTGTAGAAAGTGATTTCTTTGAGGGTTCCTTTATGGAAGGCACGGTAGCGTCGGAAGAGTTTCATTTTTTCTTTGAAGACGAAGGAAATTATCCCCTAAATTTACGTATTTTTTTTGGGCGGGATAATGTTCCCATTTTTTTTCTTTCTTTGTTTTTCAACGTCCCTATGTAGCTATTATGTGCCATCCACTACTGGGAGAAAGCCAGACTTCCGCTAGATTAACGTTATCCTTGGCGAGGCGAAACTAAAGTTGTCTTGGTGTTGGTTCCTCAGTGATATCCCAAACACAAACACAAACACACCTCCAGTGTCCACTCTAGGGCCGTGTTCTCCTGCAGCACCAGCAGGAAGAAAGAACTCCGGTTCCTCACCAACTGAATCTTTTGGCACGGGGAGCGTGTCATCTCGACACGCCTTTTAACGCCCATACGTGGTGCGGCGTGCAGTGGGTCTGTAACGTAGGACATGTCATGTGTTATTGGTTCCAGGTCGGTCTAGAACGCTGGGCCTGACATGTGTTGGGGGACCAAGTCGGTCTTGAATAGTGGGCCTGACAGGTCTTGAGACCTGCCATGTCTCCCTAAAGGTGGGCCTGACAAGTGGGCTGGGCTGCATTTCCTCATGGATGGTGGGTCTGGTAGGGCGTGTGGGCTGCAGTGCCACTTGAGCGGGCGAGGTCACTTGGTCAGCATCAGTGGGACGGTGAGGTTTCATTTTTGCACAGCGACCGTTGACGGAAAGTGGTGTCACGTCGGCAAGAAGTGCCTTCTTGTAGGAGGCGTAGCAGGGGTACTGGATGACGGCAATCCCGCAGTGGTTCTCGTACGTGGATGCAGCCAGGATACTTCTCCGTGGTGGGGCTCGCTTCGTGGTTGGTGGATGTGGCCCTCCCGCCACATGGTCACAGTGGTTGACCTATTTTACGTCAACACATTACGAGGTCAACCTTCACCAAATCCATATGGCGTTCATACCAGCTTCACCCATATTCCATTTCCTCCAATTCCACTTCTGGGTATTCAACCTCCATATCCACACAGCCAAATTCCACTCCATCCATGACTTCCACGTCCGGGTATTCCACCAATTCCACTCCATCCATCTCTTCAACGTCTGGGTATTCCACCTCCATATCCACACAGCCAAATTCCACTCCATCCATTACTTCCACGTCTGGGTATTCCACTTCCATGTCCACACAGCCATAGCCCATGTCAAATACATGGACATATTCAAATTCCATCTCCTGGACAAAGGAGGATCGTCCTACCTCCTTGGTGAACATTACTATATTGAAGTGTTCGAGGAAAGGTTGAGGGAGCTTGCAAGGCGGAGCAGAGATGTTCACTCGTCAGAGGTCACAGCTCAAATGATGCTCTCGGTCCCGGCTCCCGCCCTTATATAACCTGGGAACTGATCATATCCTAGCATAGCTTAATATAGAGAAGTCTAATATAGTTAAGTCAATACTTTAATACAGTTAAGTTTATTTCTGAATAGTTTAAATACATGTGCCTCACAACAGTTCCTTCACCCGTACAATGTCCCGTCACAGAACTCAAGGATTGTCATTATAATTCGTTTTTATCAGCAAAAATTAGATTAGAGTGACTAAAGATAAGTGGTTTGATATGTTATGTGTGTTCTCTGTCATAATAAAGATGGCCATCTACCCTGATGTGTAAAGAAAACATCAATTTTGCCGAGGCTGTGGTGAAGATAAGAACACAATGATTTGATAATGTGGTCATACAATGGTGTAGTGAAGATGTTGTGTTAGGACTATGTAGTAGAGGTGGTAGTGTAGTGAAGAGGAGGATTTAGTGAAAATATATATGTTTCTTCACGCTGAGCCATTCCATATAGATGAATATATTTATAATCTAATTGCGGTAAATTACCATATGACTTTAACGGCACCAGCCAGCGGGAAAAATGTCGGATATAGGAGTGACTGAATATTTGTCGGGTACAGAAATAATTGAATATTTGGTACGATCGATCAAAATGCTTTTTATAGGCAAATAATTTCTGATTTTTGAGATGATTTCTTCCATCTGTTGGAACTGGTGTAAGTAATTAAAGATATGAAAACCGATGGAAAAGTTTAGTTTAACGCTTTTACGAATGTCTTGCTGCGTGTTTGGGAACAGCAGTAAACTACGGGAATATATTGGTCTAATGTCCCCTGCTCGTCCAACAGCAGATATTGTATGGTCTAAGACATTATATCTGGTGGAGGTGGATTCTCTCCGGCATTGCGTAAATCACTTCCACAAACTTGCGCCATTTTGCACAAATACAGATCCGATATGATGCATTTCCCAGCTCTGTTACGTTATCGACCCTAGTCATCCTAGCGTAGCCTAGCCTAAATAAAAAGGTGTGGAATAATGTGCAACATTTCTCCTTCGTTACAAGTGATAATAAACCTAGGCTATAGAGCAACCACGAACGTCCATATTTGTCTAACTTCTCACATGTCTGTGTCATCTGTCTGCAAACATGTCGACCATTACCATGAGGGCAATTGCGGCTTTTGATTTTGAATATCACACGTTTCGTCTCTGCCGTGAGATCTTCATACTTAAATAAAATGGTGGGCCGTAAGAAATATATGTCCATCGAAGGTCAACTATATGGCTCAGTTCCATCATCAGTTTCTAAGAAAACTGAAAAGGTGAGGTCCCACCGAGATTCGAACTCGGATTGCTGGATTTAGAGTCGAGAGTGCTAACCCCTACACAATGGGACCTGATAAGAAAAGATGTGATTTCATCTAAATGTTTTACATATAATCAACCAGAGGCCATTCCTCCCTCCCTGCCTGCAGGGTTCAAGGTTTTCTAGAAAGTTCTCGAAGATTCTGGGTAGGAACTGCCATTGAGAGGACGTAGTTATACATATCATTAATGATATTGTTGTTGACTTTCTGATTTAGAAAGATAGATAGATAGATAGATAGATAGATAAATAGATAGATAGATAGGTAAAAAACAGATATTAGATAGATCGATAGATATGTAATGCTGTATATGTCAACTTTCACAGAAATCATTGATATCTGCGTTATTCTGCAAGAAATACATGTACATTGATGTAGTGATAATATGGGTTAGGTATAAGACCAGTCGTGTTGAGATTGTAGTGAATGTGACCATTGACTTCAACCTTAATGGTGTAGTGAAGATAAAGTTGTAGTGAAGATAAATCTTGAAGTGACTCATAAGGTTGTTGTGAGTACAAGGATGCATCGTAAATGAGTACTTCCTACCTGAAAGTCAACAATTACAAAATTGATCAAGTATAACAACATCCTCGGACAACCAACTACAAACACCAACCATAGAGTGAACCTGACTGTCACCTAACGACGACCTCTCAAAGGTAATGATCTTACCAGAATCTTCGAGAACCTTCTAGAAAACCTTGAACCCTGCAGGCAGGGAGGGAGGAATGGCCTCTGGTTGATTATATGTAAAACATTTAGATGAAATCACATCTTTTCTTATCAGGTCCCATGGTGTAAGGGTTAGCACTCTGGACTCTGGATCCAGCAATCCGAGTTCGAATCTCGGTGGGACCTCATCTTTTCAGTTTTCTTCGATACTGATGATGGCCACATTATTCTGTACGTTATATATACATTCATATATATACATAAATATGTATATATAAACATATATATGGAATAATATGTTTTATCAATAGCCGGAGACCATTCCTCCCTCCTTGCCTGCAGAGTTCATAGTTTTCTGGAAGGTTCTAGAAGATTCTGGTGAGATAATTGCCATTGAGAGGACGTTGTTATACTTCATATATCAATGATTTATTACTGTTGACTTTCAGATAAAGATAGATAGATAATAATAGATAGATAGATAGTTAGATTGATAGACTGATAGAGCGATATTTAGATAGTATATAGATAGATAAGTTTCATCAATACTGTATCTTACGCCATCTCCTGTTGCTGGACATATGTTCAACCAGCATTGGGAAAACCTCAAGTAGACCTTAATGTAAAGCAAGATAATAACAAAACCTGCAATAAAAGAATACGATCAACTCCCCAGTGCAGAAATATTGTGACCAGAAAGTCTTCTAGCAAGATGTCAGACGCTTCCAAGGGAATCACAAACATAACATCAAATATCTGAAAGTCAACAATAACAAAACTAATGATGATAATGAAACTATAACAACAAAAATGATAAACATATGGAAAATAGTGTTCTAGATCATGCCTCTAGAAAAGAAACTTTAACGAAAACTGTGAAAAGAAATACCCAACTGGCTGATACGACACAGTAAAAGAACCATCCCACAACAAACTCTAAACTGAACCTGACTGTCCCCTAACAACGTCCTCTCAATGGTATTTATCTTACCAGAATCTCGTAGAACTTTCCAGAAAATCAAGAACTCTGCAGGCAAGGAGGGAGGAATGGACTCTGGCTGCTGATGATAACCACATTATTCTATATATATACTTTTACCTACAACCGAAGGTTGACCGCCCAGCCCAAGTGGCTACAGAGGTTGTATCCATGAAAGAAACGGACCCACCAGCAGACGAATTCGGTTGGCAAGTTGTATCGAAGAAGAGGAAAAAGAAGGTTGCCCAACCAGCCCAACCAGAAAGGTGTAGCAAAGAAACGAAAGAAGGCTGCCCAACCAACCTGGGTGGTAGTAAGGATGGTTGCTCCACAACCCCAGGTCGTTAGGCAAACTGTAGCCATGGAAGAAAGGAAGGCTGCTAGTCCACCAGCCCAGGTACCGAGTGAGCGTGTAGCTATGCTGGCTGACCCACCAGCCCGGGTAGATAGCTACGCCCAGATGGCTATGTCGGGTGCAGCAAAGAAGCAAACCCCACAACTACTCCACGAGGTTTGCAAGCCTGCACCCAAAAAGATGAAGACGAAGGTTGCCACACTACCCACTGCACCACCACATGTCTAGAAAGGGAAAAGGTGGACAGAATGGCTGGAGGTCCCACTCCAACAACAAAATTACCTTAGGAGCTAAGTTCCATCATTATTGAAAAAAAAAAAAAAATATATATATATATATATATATATATATAATATAATATATATATATATATATATAATATATATATATATATATATATATATATATATATATAATAAACTACATTGTAACTTACATATGAATAGAATCATCAAGCTTCACCATATTACCTTTACTATATTTAAACATAAACAAAGTCTAACCGAGGTTACTTGGTTGAGCAAGACGTGAGAATATCATCAATTGGCCCTCCAGCCCTGGGTTGAAATTGTCGTCCTGACGTGTGAAACTTCGCCTGACCCAATCCACGTCTTCAATGGCTTTCTGTTACTACAAACGGGATTACAAAGGAAAGGCTTCCTTTGTTAGTTTCATGAATACCTTCGTTCAAATGAAGGGAAAGACTATTACTATGAAGCGGTACCTTATCAGCAGGAAAGAGCTGCAGCAACGGTATGAAAGTTACTGCAAGATACATAACGAGCCCGTGGCTTCCAACGTAAACATCGGCCGCCATTTGGGTTCACTCGGCATCATGTGTGACACCAAGATTGGACCCGTTGGGAAACAGGAACGATACTATTCTGGTATCATGTGGCTCGATGGCGCAGGATCACCGTTGAAATGCAAAGAAAATGGAGAAAGCCGCCCAAACGTATCATGAAGGCCGTGCAAGAAAAGATCGAGAGGGATCGGTTGAGAGACGATATCGCTCACAGTATATTGAAATTTATGCCCAAGACTTCCCCTGATCTCCACAGCAGCACAGCCCAGGCCCACAAGTAAAACCACCAGCCCCGCTTCCCAGACACAGCAAGTCACAGAGACCACCAGCCCCGCTTCCCAGACACAACCAGTCACAGACACCACCAGCCCCGCTCTCCAGACACAGCCAGACACACAGCCCACCAGCCCCGTCCCCCACACAGAGCCACAAGATCCTGATATTGAGGAAGCAAATGAATTTCTCGATGATTTTTTGCTTTCACTGGAGAAGAACTGATGAGTTCCTTATAGACAAGACAAAATGTTAAAAAAGGAATCTATATAAGTTCACTTATGGAGTGAGATCTTTGACGGAGCTGTGCTGCCTATAGCACAGCCTACCAAAAGGTGATCTTTGCTGTCGTGCAGTAACCTCATGAGGGCGGAGTTCGGCTACACTTTCTTTACCGAGGAAAAGATCTCTGCACTAATATTTTCTCCGTTGGCGTCAGGGTAACAACCCATCCCCCCCGAAGCTTGGTTACCTTTCCGTGGTGGGGGGGACTTCATGGATTGGGCAGTAGCAACCATCGTTGGTTGCTTCTGTTCAATCCATGAACGAAAAACCAAGCATCTTGAACGTAATTGTCGTTTAAATTCACTTGGTGTCAAAACTGACGCGAAAGCGGTTGTCTCAATTTTGTCAGAAATGTTTGTGCGTTTCGGCCTGATGGCGGGAGTCGGTTTGGCGCTGTGGTCATGAGAGAATACGAGGAAGATTGGCAACCGTCCCAGAAGTAGCTACAGTGAGGCCCAGCAGCTGTCCCTAATACTGTGGAAGGCACTCATGTAAGGTGTACAGTGAGGCGCAGCAGTAACAAGGGAAACGGACAACCAAAACTGCAATCTTGATCATCAGGAGGCTATCCAATGCTCAGAGTAGATAAGGACGATTATTGTATGGCTTCGCTCAGAGGATGAAAATCTTAGCCGTGAAAATCAACAAGTAAAATAACTAGTAGTTAGAGGTAGTGAAGTGGAATTACCGTATTTCTGTGGTCTTAATAGTAAAACGAAACTTTTCGTTTTCTCCATCAATCTAGAGGTGTAGACCACCATCTTTAAGGTTGTAAGGTAATGGTAAGTACAAGGTTATGACCTCAGCAAGTTTGTGATGGAAAGTGCAGGAAATGTGGTATTGTATATAATATAAATTATATAGTTGTATAATAAATGTGTCTTAAAATTTAGTCTTCTCTTTGCCCGTTCATTAATTCAAATACAGGTAAGTTTTCTTTCTAACGAGGTGGGATAAGCTACGTCCACTCGGCTTATGAATGTGGTGACTTTCCCTTCATTACCACAATGGTGTGCTGAACTGAAGATGTAGAAATCCGTAGACGAATCTAAGATAGGAAATCAATCTACATCAAAAATTGAGCGTATGCATCTTTAGATGGACATAAAACAAATGGACGGAGGAGCACACTGGAGCAAATCAATTTCATTATCACCACTTAAAGTAGGCCTTTCAAGTAGTTGTGGCTTTAAAGCAAACTTTCTCTAACCAAGGTTTAGTTAGCACCTAAACTAATCCCCACGACCTTACCTTAAGAAATATTTTCAGAAGGTACTGTCTGAACATATTTCTAAGGTAAGGTCATTTAGGTTTGGTTTAGATGCTACCCTAACCCAGGCGAGAAAAAGTTTCCTTTGCTTCAGAGCCCCAACTACGTAGATGGTCTACTGTTGATATTAAACAGTAATAGAAAGGTGAAAAAACTGAGATGAAATGAATAAAAAAGATAGAATGGGTCAGTTGAAAGTTGAAGTATTTGCTAGATACAATTTTTGGCAGATCCAAATGCATCCTAAAGTCAGTCACTTAAATCACAATGCTGAATATTGGTTTAATTGTTGGAACTAGTTACAGGAAGTAAAAATGTCAAGCTTAAAGGGATGACATTATAATAGCTTCATATACCTGTATAGGATCTCTTAAACTTCTTTTCCCTAAAGCTGAATGGATTTAAGTAGTTTAATCTGCTCTCTGAATTTGTTTCTCAGACCAGTAATCATCTTTGGAGATTACCTCAGTAATTTCTCCATTCAATGTCTTCCTTTTCTTATTAGTTGACGACCAAAGCAGTACAATATCCAAGCTGGGATGACTATGTTTTGGGAAGGCGAGAGGTCAGGTTATGCAAGAATGTTAGAAATGGCTTCCATCAGTTTCTACCCTGTCTACTCTAAATATTTTGGGTTATTAGAACTTAGAGATTTATGAGTAGATAATACAATATAGTTATCTTGGCAAGATATCCAACATGAGATTATAGTCATAATAACAATATAGTCACAAGGCCAAATATAGTCACCGGAATATTATATTTATCATGATAATGTATCACTTATGACAAAATATGCATGATTAGAAAATGACAATATAACACCTACAAAAAATATCACATTGCTAATATAGCCAAGGTGACGATATATACACGATAGTACTGTAACGAAAATAAGAAGATAGTCAAAATGACAACATGTTCATAATGACAATACTGCCACTATGTATATATACTCTCCATGACACTATAGCTACACTGACAGTAAAGCTATCTTCACAAAAGCGTAAAATTGAAAATACAGCAAACGACAATATAGCCACCATGACAATACAGCCATCTTGACAATAAAGTCACGATATAAATCAATCGCCAGCACATTAGAAACGCGTTGAGAGTAATTTACAGACTTTATAGATATCATGAAAATATTGCCACCATGTCAATATATTTGCTATGACAATTTAGCCATTATGATAATACAATCACGTCGACAATGTATTCACTATGACAATAAAACTACCATGATCATATAACTGATATGACAATACAAAGGAAAAATATAGAAACATTCAACTTATATTCACAAAGGCAATATAACCACCTGACAATATAGATAGTGTAAATAAATAGTCGTTTTCGGATCATAGGAAACATATAGACTCCAGGACAATATAGTCTCTGTGAAAAAACAGTGACTCAGACAGGATTTATCATTATAATATAGTCATAACTTTATAGCTGTCATGTAATTGTAGTCACCATGACAAAATTATCACAATGAAATAAAACGGTATTACAATATAGTTACCATAATTATACACCAATCATGATTACATAATCAGCAGGTTGACATAAACAATATCACAGTGTAAAAACCATGACAATATAAGGATGTAATGATATGATATCTATTCAATTACACTTACAATACCAAACATGCCGCCATGAAAATATTATTATCATGATCATATAATGACAACAATATTGTAACTAATAACAAAATATATCCCGAACGACAAAATTAACCATAGCAATATAGCCATCAAGTTGATATAGCGACCAAGATAATGTAGCCAGGACGGCATTATATTGAAAATAACCATACAGCCACCATGCCAATGTCTTCCCCATGACAATGTAGCTACCATGAAAATATAGTAACCTTGACTATATACTTACCATGATAAAATATTTGAATTGAAAAATATCCACAACAAGAGTTTAGCTGCTAAAACACGATATCACCTTTCCAATATCGCCAAAATGTTATTATTGCCATCATGACAATATACCGCCAGAAAAGAAATATGTATACCCACTACTTGACAATATAGCTATTCTGACAATACTGCCAACATGAAAAGACAGTCACCTCCTTGTTATATAGCAAAAATGACAAATAGCCATCATGGCAATATAGTGACCTAATAATACAGCCACCATGGCAATATAGTTACCATAACAATGTGATCTTAATGACAATATAGACAACATCACTATATAGTCACAATGACAATACAACCACCGTGACAATACAGCCACCATGGCAATATGGTGACCTAACAATACAGCCTCCATGGCAATATAGTTACCATAACAATGTAATCTTAATGACAATATAGCCAACATGACTATATAGTCACGATGACAATACAACCACCATGACAATACAGATAACATGACAGTACAGTCTCTAAGACATTATTGCCATGAATTCAACAAATTGAATGACAGTATAGATATTATGGCAACACAGTCACCATGGCAATATACTCAGAAATGCAATAAAATCGCCATAATGAAATTATACTCTCATGAAAATGTAGCCACCTTACCATTTTTGTTTCCATTGCAATGTAGCCACAGTAATAAAAGATTTACCAAGACAGTACTGAAACCATAACAATATAGCATATCATGGCAATGTAGTCACCTGATAATTTAATCAAAATGACAATTTCTCCTCTGTAATGACATATCCTCAAGGGCAATATCAACACCATTAAAAAAGCTTCTATGAAAATACAGTCACTATGACATTATAAATATCAGGATAAAAAAGTCACCATCACAATATAGTTATCATGGCAATATAGCCACTATGACATTATAGTCATAATGACAATATAGTCGCTGTGACAATATTATGCAAGAGTTAAATAATGACAATATATCACCTATAGAAAAAGATCATCTTGCCAATATAGCTAAGGTGACGATATATATACATCATAGCAATGTAACTGATATGAAAAGATAGCCAAAATGACGGTATGTTCATAATGACAATACTGCCACTATGAGAATATGTTCCCCAACTACCACTATGAAAATATGTTCCCCATGACACTATAGCTACACTGACAATAAAGCCATATTCACATAAGAGTAACATTGAAAATACAGCTACATTGTCATGGTGACAATATTGGCATGGTGGCTCTATTGTTATTTTCAATATAATGCCATCCTAACTACATTATCTTGTTCGCTATTTTTACTTGCTGGCTATATTGCTATAGTTAATTTTGTCGTTGGTGATATATTATGTCATTAACTACAATTTTGTTTTAATCGTAATATCATAATAATAATATTATCATCGCGGCTTATTTGGTAATGTGAGTGCAAGTGTATGGATGTCTTATCATTGTAAGACTCACGCACACTACCATTAATTTTTCATTAGGTATTTGTCATTATCATTTTACTGTGAGTTACATAGAGTTAGATGCATGTTGCCACGGGCTCACTGTTCCCACGGGCTACTGTTAATCAGGATGTTTAAACACGTAAGAGCTGATCTGTTATTTGAGCACGTTGTTGAATGGGTGTTGAAGGACTCCCATATAACCCCTGCCAGTGTGACCTGAGGGGACACACTGGCCAGCATCGTCACACTGTTCACTAGAATGTGTCGTAGTGTGTCATAAGACTATAGCCCAGAGTACTACAGATGGACGTACACGTTTTGTTGTAATAAATCTACATAGGCCACGTGATCTTCATTGAGTACCACAGACGAAGAAGACCTGATTTCCTTTCTCTCAACTCAACCTTACAAATGGTGGCAGTGACGTAAGAACCCACGTGACCACACACGACCGTCACATCTACTTCATATTTCTACGTCTGGTGTTGCCAGCAGTCATACAAGTCTACCTGACACAGTCCTGGCGCTCCCTCCTGTGGACGTTAAGGGCGGAAACCACGGCCGCCTACGTTCTCCATCACCCGTACCTCAATGCATTGAAGATACGCCTTTATTGCATTGCTGACACTGTGTCGCTTGCAAGGGCGTCAAAACAGCGCCACCGACGTGCAGTGTTGTCATCACATCCAGACGTGTCAAGCAAGGTCATCCATCCTGCCAACACCAACGTGGAGGTCATCTTGTCAACCGCTCCAGAGACGCGTCATCATCAGCCGTGGCGACATCCCAGACGTCAGCATCGCGTGGTGCAGCCCTTGTCGCTCACTCAACTTTCCTGCTAGCGAGTCGCTACTCTGCACACATCTTCACCTCGCTACAACCAGGCAGCCGCTACTCTGCACATATCTTCAATTCGCTACACCCAGGCAGCCGCTACTCTGCACACACCTTCACCTCGCTACACCCAAGACGTCTTCGTGAGCGAATCTCCCATTCAGGTAAGAACTGTGTCAAAATGGTTCACTCTGTGAGGTATGCTCCTTTTGTGTGTTACTAGTTCCTAGTCTATAAATATAGACATATTTATACTTTTGGGTAATATGATTATTCATCTTTGTAGTTTAGCAAATTTGTCTAAGTTTTCAGTAATTCTTGCATATATATACTTTCTTATGTTTTCATACATTGGTATTATTGTTTTTATGGTGATGATTACTTTCATATACAGAGTCTTATATTGATATGTTATACTGCTATGCCAGCCTTTTTATTGCCTTTATTTCATTACAATATTTTTGAATAATATTCATGTTATGTATTTCGATTAGGAGAATAGTGTTAATTGTATTTTGATTTTTTCGAGGGGATTATTACTTAAACACTTTAAGTCAGATTGTATTACATGTCCGAAGATATTCCATACGGTAATCGTAAAGGTTCATATGTACTCAGGAATTTATCTAGAATCCCTTATTATAAACGGAACCAGCCTTCTAAAATGGCGACGTTACACAAAATTGTTTTGACAGATTCTGGTGACACAGATGACCCACAGAAACCTTCTCACACGCTACCACACCCACACCCACCTCCCCCGCCACATCACAAAAACTCAGGACAATCAAATCCTTCACAAAAAAAACTGTTTTCACACTAAAACAAGCTAGGGAACCACACGAGTTATTTGATGGTAAACTGTCAAAGTCTGATCGGTGGATCAGAAATGCGGAGGACATTGTTGAACATAATGGTGATTCAGGAGACAGAGCGCTTATATCGGCTGCTAAAAACCTCATTGATTTCCACCAGCCTAACAATTAAGCTAGGGTTGTCTATGACTCAGATGACATTCGAAACTGTACATCTTGGGAGGAATTTAAAACGTTGTTTACATTAGGTTGTGAGGAATCATTCTCAGATAGTTCACTTCACATTCTTTTACGTGCTCTTAACACAACATACTTGGATGATACGTCAGTCCCTGATCACTGGAGTACCTTACATGGAAGAATGAGATTAGTTAGGCAGGCTTATGAATCCTCACCCTGGATATCGGCCATGATGAATCCTGAAACTCATGTGCAAACATTCATGCGATTATTACACATAACCTTCATTTTCAAAGACCTGCCTCCAAACGTAACTCGGCGGTTACTTAATAAAGGCATCGACCCATCATTGTGGGTCAGTAACGAAAGTATTGAGTTACACTCAAAAGAAAGTTGGATATTATAACACCAAGACACTGGGGAGGGTGTCGGCTTCTCAAAGTGTGAGGAAACATTCTAGTGATCAATACAATCATTCTCTCACGGTCAATTAAGCGATGCAGTGATGATGAAACACTCACATAAGGTTACGTGTTTCCTGTGAGCCAACCAGGATATAAAGCGAATGTGTGTACTTACACATCGGACTCTCTCACGCCTCGACCAGAACTACAAACGCAGTCAACGACCCATGTCATCACAGCCTCGGTCGTCACAATGCTGCCGACCGAGTCATAATTTCCTGCAGTCAGACGCCAAGCTGACCTTCACTCGCTCGCGCCCAACAACACCAGACAGGTGTTCATATCATAAGAACGCTAGACACACTTCAGCCGAGCCTCAGCTAGACAGACGTCATCTAACACAGGTTCATCATGTCATTATCAACAATGACAATCTCTCTCTCATGACACGACTCCATCACATAAGGAACTCTTAAGACGTTTTCGTTCTTCGCCATTTTCTCACATTACAAGTTTCGATTTAGTGGGTTCTTTCCAGGATAAGACAATCACAATCTTTCTAGACAGTGGCGCGGAAGCAGATGTCATTCATTATGATTTTATTCAACCATTAATGTGGCGCACTCAGCTTGTTCAATGTTCGGATTTTATCCATCCCTTCAAAGTATCTCAAATGAAAATCTCGACGTAAGGGGCACTATTAAAATGAACATTCACATAGGCGACTCGGTCATTACCATAATCCCTTACATTGTTCGTGGTGTAACGTTTCCTGCTAACTTGTTACTAGGACGCCACTCTATGTGTGGCACAACATAAGATCTGTCCTATTTATCATGTGGTTTGTGTTGATAATACGTTCCTGCCATTGTCAGAGAAGAGTTCTCACTCAGTCAGGGTCATTAATACATCTGCTCCCACGTGGGCCATGCTTCACGGTACACAGTACGCATCCTTTCTACTTATCCACGCGATCATTGCCCTGGTAAACTGAAAACCAACATGACTCTGCACAGTGACACATTAACGAAGGTTCCTCTCTCACTTTCTCGAACATGGATGAATGATCATGGACTTAGACATAGTCAGGGTGATCTCGCACTAAGAGTAGTTGCTGAACCTTCCTCACTAACTGTCACACGACTATCCATGATGGACGCCTCTATTCATGAGACCCCAGATGGAGAGGTCACCATATACATTGCCAATACGGGACCCACTCCTGTCCGTCTCCGTAGAGGGACCAAGCTTGTGGAATTCTCCGTTTTGAAGTCCGGAATTCAAGACGAGGAGTTGCATGAGTTTACCATCCGTCTAGTCTCACATTCCATTAACCCACTACCACCTACTCCTCCTACCCCTGACTCAGCAGTGCACGGCTCGAGTCAGCTCCCCACCATCACCCCTGACATGATATCCAAGGTAGGATTAACCAAACATGTTGACCAGTTAACAGACTTACTTAACCAGTATAGGTCTACTATTGCCTTATCAGGAGAACCACTCGGTAGAACTCATTTGGATGTTCACAATATTAACTTAGAGAAAAACACACGTCCCATTGACGTCCCAGCCTATCGATTGACACACGCGCACAGAGACATAGCAAACAAATTTGTTCAGGACATGTTGAAAGATAAGGTTATAGAGGACTCACGATCACCATGGAATTTACCACTTCTGATCGTTCCGAAAAAGGACGGAACTTTTAGACCCAGTCATAGATTTTAGAAAACTCAACAACAAGGTCACTTTGAAAGATCGTTTCCCATTACCAGTGGTATCAGAGCTTCTTCATAGCCTCGGTAACTATAAGGTATTTTCAACTTTGGATTTATTGAGCGGATTTTGGCAGATTCCCTTGTCAGAGGAAAGCCGCCCCTGACTGTGTTCAGTACGCCAGATGGTCATTGGCAGTTCATATGCATCATGGCCTTCGGTCTTCATTCCTCACCGGTGATCACCTTCTCAAGGTTAATGACTAACATTTGTCGTCACATGTTGGGCAAAGAACTATTGGTTTATCTTGATGATATAATTGTCATGTCTCCAGATATTGCTTCTCATTTCAAAAATCTTGAGAGAGTATTTCTACGACTTAAGGATGCGAATCTAAAAGTCAAGTTATCCAGATGTTCCTTTCTACAAACAAGAATTGATTACTTAGGTCACACCGTTGATGAAAACAGTATTCAACCTAATGCATAAAAAGTCAAAACAATTGTAGAATGGCCAGTCCCTTCCACAACAAACAAGGTCAAATCCTTCCTTAGTTCAGCAAGATATTATCGAAGATTTATCGTAATTTCGCGAAGATCACAAACCCCCTCACTTCATTTCTGAAACAGGAAGTTACATTCCAGTGGTCTACAGTGCATTTAACTTATTCAAACAATACTTGATCGAGGTGCCTACCCTTCGATTTCCCAACTTCGGGAAATCCTTCATTTTGCACACAGATGCTTTTAAACAGGTTTTTGTAGATGTACTTATGCAGGAGTTTAAATAAGGGTAGACTTTTTCCCATAGCCTATGCGAGCCATTCATGTTCAAAGACGGAGTCGAAATACTCAGTAACGAGTTAGAAGGCCTTGCAGTTATTTGGGCACTCAAACATTTTAAGGAATACATATATGGTTACCCTATTACAGTTTATACAGATCACTGGGCACTGTTAGGTATTTCTCAAAGACAAGAACCTACAGGAAAGTTTCAAAGATGATTTTTAAGTACACAAGCATTTGACCCCAGATTTTCGTTTTGTTTCTGGCTCATCCAATGTAGCTGCAGACGCGCTCTCCCGCAGAGTGGGTGCAGTCACTGTAAATAATAGCCTCGTATATTTTGATGTAGAGAGGTTGAGACAGCATCAACGAGATGACCCAGTCTGGGGTCCTATCATAGAATTCCTAGAGGGTATGAGATCTTCCTTGGATGCTAAAACAGTTGTTCCAGTCAGAGAGTTGTATTTAGCACAGTGGGGGAGTCTTGTGCAGGGACGCCAAATTAGGAGTGCTCGCCCGTGTTGTTAAACAATCATTCCAACAGCATTAGTACAGGATTTCTTGAAGTTAGCACATGATTCACCCCAGGCCGCACACCCAGGCCGCACACCCAGGCGCAGATAAATGCTATAAGCAAACTTGTTTGAGGTATTTTTGGCCAAGATGCAGAAAAACATTAAAGAACATATTTTGATGTGCCAAATCTGTAACACTCATAAGAGAAGTCCCACTACCCCACAGACTGTGTCGAAGTATCCTTTACCTTCATACCCATTGGAAAGAGTTCATATGGAGATATTGAGATGTTTTCCTAGGTCCATGGCAGGCTACAGATACATTTTAGTAATTACTGATGCCTTCACGAGATATTGAGAATTAGTCCAGGTTCAAAATAAAGACGCAGCCACTGTCGCTATGGCGTTCAAAAAACATATCTTAGACAGACATAATGCGCCGAAGATTTTAGTCACAGATAATGGAGGGGAATCTAATAACTCATTATTAGAAGAACTCTGTAATTTGTATAACATAAGTAAATGTAATATAATGGCGCATCACCCAGCCTCGAATGGCCTGGCAGAAAGGTTGAACCGTAAGATCCTCCAATGTCTTTGCACCAACATTAATTTTGATGATGATGAATGGGATGAATACCTGTCTGATGTCCAATGTTCATTAAACTCAGTCATTTGGAGACACACCCTTCCACGCCTTACACGGTTTTGGTAAAGTGTTGCCATATGACATAATAGCGTCCCCTCCTTCATGTCCAGCGGTCCAGAAATCAGTTGTTGGGGAAAAATATCGCACGACTCAATTGATTCATCAAAGGATCAAGGAAAATCTAGGTGAAGCCACTACAACCTTCACGAACCAGGCTGATAAATCCGCGAAACCATCAAAGGTGGCTCCCGGACTCTTGGTAATGGTGCAAGAATTTAACACTAGAAGTGATGTTCCTAAACTTGAACCAAAATTTTCTGGTCCCTTTTGAGTCTTAGCTCATTTAAAGGGACATAAGTTTAGGGTTCGACATCTAAATACAGGTGACATTCGTGAAGAACATGAGGACCACTTGAAAGTTTTACAGTATTCTGAACATGATCATCCCGGTACCACAACAGACAGTACTCCTCAAACCCCAAACAATGTCACCCAACCAACTTCTACCACTGTTCAGACTGTCCCCACACCAGAACCGACCACCCTCACAACACCACCACAGACACATCAGTATTCATTAAGACCTCACCTTTAAGAAGTTCCTAAGTTTATCATTTTCCAAGTTCTTCCTTCTCATGTCCTTATGGTGTCTTCCTATATATGACACCATGGCAGTACCAGGCGCCCTTGTCACGACTCCCCGCGGGGTCCGCCTCGTGAGGGACACAGTCTCGTTAAGTTGGGCCTGGAGGGTCTACCCTACACTTACGATAATTTAGTAAACTAATGGAGGCCGTACCTCGTTTACGGTCTACCTACTCAAGTTTTACACAGTGCGTCCATCAGAAACTCTAGTGTTGCTCCTCCTCCAACTTTGTTAAACCAGTGGACCTGGAAATTGAATAGTACCTGTGTGATTCTGTATGACATAATGCAAGACATGAATCTCCAGTAAATACTAATGCCAGGATGAACACGAAAAGCAAAGGAGAAGCAAGAGAGGTCTGCTAATTTTGTAGGGTCCCTCCAATCATATTTGTTTGTTATTGTACTCAGGAAGAATTGAATTCAGTTAGGAATCAGGTTAGATCCTTAGAATTTCAACTTCTTAACAACAGGTATATTAAGGCTAAGCTAAGATCTTAAAACAACATTCTAAATATTTGAATGACATAATGTTAACTGTTAATAACTTGACACAACATGTAGCACTACTGTCAAAGTCTCTTAATCCCATATATGCTATAGTGACTATTTCCACATATGTTGATAGTTTATATGCCCAGATCACTTATCATGCACAAAATTTCACTGCCTTATTGGAAGATGTTAATAATCTGGTAAACCAAGTTGTCACGCCATCATTTTTTTGCCTTCTCGGAACTCACACGTATCATTAAACAAGCGATGACGATATTCGGTTGCACCCCAGCTCTCCCTCTGCATCACGTGGCCAGTTATTACTCCTTACTAACGGTTGACGTGATCCTCGAAGCGGTCATTATCCAACTACCATTTAATGACTCCAATATTTACAGCCTTGTGAACATAATTCCATTCTCTTTTAATTATACAAAAGGGCCGCAAAAAACTATCGTCCTTGCTGATAACATGAACTTTCTATTATAAAATATTAATTCCTTATTGATTGCACATCTCTCCATGGATGATTTAGCATTGTGCCATAAACCATTGCTTGACAACTTGATTTGCACCCTCACCCCATCGCCTCCCCCCCATACCTTGGTTTTCCATAATTCACAAACAAATTCATGTGAGTACCAACTACTTTTTGGGCATCAACAAAATGTTCTTCGTTCTTGTTCCTTTAAGGAAATTGTTGTTAATGAACCTTGGATTGAAAGTATGGATCAGTATCACCTACTGTTTTTCCCAGACCCACAAAATGTTCTTCTTCATTGCCCATCTAATCATCCCAAATCTTATTTATTTCTGGGACACATTCAGTTAGGACAACAATATATTCTTATCAGTTCCAGTTTCAAATTGTTCGGCACTCATGATCATTATTTGGGACAAATTGATAGAACTATCCCGAGTTTAGGACGAATTCCCCCAAAACATCAACTTATCAATCATCGATGAAGTAAAGATCCAACACCTTCCATCTATGGTTCAGAACGATCTAGATTCTACAATAGATGTTCTGGCTTTTGGACCTTTTAAGTACGCTTCTCATATATTTGGAATTTCAATTGTTTCATTGTCTATTGCACTTATATTTTTGTTCGTAGTATATATGTTATATTGTCGTCTACGACATAAGGTATCTAATATAGAATTCAGAAGGTAGTTGCAGCAGCACTTCCTTATTTAAGGAGAAATCTAACACCATAATAATATGTATTCAATAAGCTGTTTTATTTTTTTGATTTTTTTTCATTTCATTTGCATACTGATTTTGTTTACATCATATATAATATCCATGTGTATATCTTTATGATAATCTAATAATTGTAAAGTGTGTTATCTATCTTCTCAAGCATACTAGTTGATATAGGAATAACTCTTGTAAATACCTACAATTTGCTTATTTCTGTACCCTTATATTCAGTATTATTTCATGTATAACCATAACTTATCATGGCTGGCAGGAGCTTGAGCCAGGTTGTGGCCGAGCAACATGTAAGACTCACGCACACTAACATTAATTTTTCATTAGATATTTGTCATTATCATTTTACTGTGAGTTACATAGAGTTAGATGCATGTTGCCACGGGCTCACTGTTCCCCCACGGGCTACTGTTAATCAGGATGTTTGAACACGTAAGAGCTGATCTGTTATTTGAACACGTTGTTGAATGGGTGTTGACGGACTCCAATATAACCCCTGCCAGTGTGACCTGAGGAGACACACTGGCCAGCATCGTCACACTGTTCACTAGAGTGTGTCGTAGTGTGTCATAAGACTATAGCTCAGAGTACTACAGATGGACGTACACGTTTTGTTGTAATAAATCTACAAAGGCCGCCTGATCTTCATTGAGTACCACAGACGAAGAAGACCTGATTTCCTTCCTCTCAACTCAACCTTACATTTGTGATGGTAGCGCGGGTGGGTGGGTCATCTGGTCCGCCATTATTGTATTTCATTTTGTTATATCGATATTTGAGGTAGTATGTTGCCAGCTGCACTACCACTTCTACTCATCAATAATTATCACAACAGCAGCCACTAAAGACGTTGTTGCCTCCTGTGAGAATCGAACTCACGACCCCTGGTTTACAAGACCAGTGCTCTGCCCCTGAGCTAAGGAGGCGCATGTTGGCACAGCAACACGGCGGGCGGCCAGTGGCCATAACTCATCATGCAACCCACACCTGGCTTGGCTCCTGCTTGGTGGTGGTGATGGTGGTGGTGATGTGGTGGTGTGAGTGGTGATGGTGGTGGTGGTGGTGGTGGTGGTGGTGATGGTGGTGGTGATGGTGGTGGTGGTGGTGGTGATGGTGGTGGGTGGTGGTGGTGGTGTGGTGGTGATGGTGGTGTGGTGGTGGTGATGGTGGATGGTGGTGGTGGTGATGGTGGTGGTGGTGGATGGTGTGGTGGTGTGGTGGATGGTGGTGGTGGTGATGGTGTGGTGGTGGTGGTGGTTGATGGGTGGTGGTGTGTGATGGGATGGTGGTGATGGTGGTGGTGGATGGTGGTGTGTGGTGGTGGTTGGTGTGGTGGTGGTGGATGGTGGTGGTGGTGGTGATGGTGGTGGTGTGATGGTGGTGGTTGATGGTTGAGTGATGGTGATGGTGGTGATGGTGGTGATGGTTGGTGGGTGATGGTGGTGGTGGTGATGGTGGTGGATGGTGGTGTGGTGGTGTGGTGGTTGATGGTGGTGGTGATGGTGGTGATGGTGGTGGTGTATGGTGTGGTGGTGTGGTGGGTGATGGTGGTGATGGTGGTGGTGTGGTGGTGAGGTGATGGTGGTGATGGTGTGGTGGTGATGGTGTGGTGATGGTGGTGTGTGTGTGGTGGTGTGGTGATGGTGTGTGGTGGTGATGGTGGTGGATGGTGGTGGGTGGTGGTGTGTGGTGGTGTGGGATGGTGGTGGATGGTGGTGATGGTGGTGGTGGTGGTTGGTGGTGGTGTGGTGGATGGTGTGTGGTGGTGGTGGTGGTGATGGTGATGGTGGTGGTGATGGTGGTGATGGTGGTGGTGTGGTGGTGGTGATGGTGGTGATGTGTGTGGTGGTGGTGTGGTGGTGGTGATGGTGGTGTGGTGTGGTGGTGGTGGTGGATGGTGGTGATGGTGGTGGTGGTGGTGGTGAGTGGTGAGTGGTGATGGTGGTGGTGGTGATGGTGGTGGTGGATGTGGTGGTGATGGTGTGGTGGTGATGGTGGTGGTGTATGGTGGTGGTGGTGGTGGTGGTGGGTGGTGATGGTGGTGGTGATGGTTGGTGGGTGATGGTGGTGGTGTGGTGGTGATGGTGGTGTGGTGGGTGGTGGTGATGGTGGTGGGTGGTGATGGTGTGTGGTGGTGATGGTGGTGATGGTGGTGGTGGTGGTGTGGTGGTGTGGTGGTGTGTGGTGGTTGGTGATGGTGGTGGTGATGGTGGTGGTGGTGGTGGTGATGGTGGTGATGGTGGTGATGGTGGTGTGATGGTGGTGGTGATGGTGGGTGGTGTGTGGTGGTGATGGTGGTGGTGGTGTGGTGGTGATGTGGTGTGTGGTGGTGATGGTGGTGGTGTGTGGTGGTGATGTGGTGGTTGGTGGTGGTGTGGTGGTGGTGGTTGATGGTGGTGATGGTGGTGGTGGTGGTGGTGTGGTGGTGGTGGGTGGTGATGGTGGTGTGGTGATGGTGGTGTGGTGGTGGTGATGGTGGTGGTGTGGTGGTGGTGTGGTGGTGGTGTGATGGTGGTGGTGGTGTGGTGGTGGTGGTGGTGGTGGTGATGGTGGTGATGGTGTGGTGGTGGTGGTTGGTGTGTGGTGGTGGTGGTGGGTGGTGATGGTTGGTGGTGTGTGGTGGTGGTGTGGTGGTGGTGGTGGTGGTGATGGTGGTGGGTGGTGGTGATGGTGGTGAGTGGTGTGGTGGTGGTGGTGTGGTGGTGATGGTGGTGGTGGTGGTGATGGTGTGGTGATGGTGGTGGTGGTGGTGGTGTGGGTGGTGGTGGATGGTGTGGTGTGGTGGTGTGGTGGGTGTGGTGGTGGTGATGGTGGTGATGGTGGTGATGTGGTGGTGGTGGTGGTGATGGTGGTGGGTGGTGGGGGTGGTGTTGGGTGGTTGTGTGTGGTTGGTGGTGTGTGGTGGTGTGTGGTGGGGGTGTGGTTGGGTGGTGGGGTAGTGGTTGGGTGTGTGGGTGGGTGGGTGGGGGGTGGGGGGGTGTGGTTGGGGATGTATGGTGGTGGGTGGTGGTGAGGTGTGGTGGGGGTTTGGTTGGTGGTGGGTGATGGTGGGGGGGTGGGGTTGGTGGTGGTGTGGTGGTGGGTGGGGTGGGGTTGGTGTGGGGGTGGTGGGGTTGGGTGGGGGGTGGGGTGTGGTGGGGGGTGTGTGGTGGGTGGTGTGGGTGGGGTGTGGTGTGGTGTGTGTGGTGGGTGGTGGGGTGGGTGTGGGGTGGTGGTGGGTGGTGGGTGGGTGGTGGTTGGGGTGTTGGTGGGGTGGTGGTGGGGGTGGGTGGTTGTGGTGGTGGGGTGGGTTGGGTGTGGTGTGGTGGGGGATGTGGGTGGGGTTGTGGTGTGGTGGTGTGGGTTGGTGGGTGGTTGGTGGTGTGGGTGTGGGTGTTGGGGTGGTGTGGGTTGTGGGTGTGGTGGTGTGGGGTTGTGTTGGTTGGTGGGGGTTGGGTGTGGGGTGTTGGTGGTGGGTGGGTGGTGGTGGTGGGGTTGGGGTGGGTGGGGTGTTGTGGTGTTTGGTGGGTGTTGGGTGGTGGTGGTGGTGTGGGGTGGGGTGGGTGTGGTTGGGTTGGTTGTGGGTTGGTGGGTGTGGTGGGTTGGTGTGGGTGGGTGGTGTGGGTGGTGGTTGGTGGGGTGGTGGGTTGGTGTGGTGGGTGGTGTGGATTGTGGTGGTGTTGGTTGTTGGGTGGTTGTGTGGTGGTGTTTGGGTGGTTGTGGGTGTGGTGGATGTGGTGGGGTGGGGTTTGGGTGTGGGGGTTAGTTGGGTGTTGGTGTGGGTGGGTGTGGAGGGGGGGGTTGGGGGGTTGGGTGTGGGTGTGGGGGTGTTGGTTGGGTTGGGGGTGGTGGTGGGGGGGTGGGGGGGTGGTGGTGATGGTGGTGGTGGTGGTGGTGGTGATGGTTGTGGTGGTGGTGATGGTTGTGGTGGTGGGGTGGTGGTGATGGTTGGGGTGGGGTTGATGGTGATGGTGGTGGTGATGGTTGTGGTGGTGGTGATGGTGGTGGTGGTGGTGATGGTGGTGGGGGTGATGGTGATGTTGGCGGTGGGGATGATGGAGGAGGTTATGTTGGTGTTGATGGTGGTGTTGGCGGTGGTGGTGGTGGAGGAGGTTATGTTGGTGATGGTGGCGCTTCCGAGACGTGAACTTTAGATCAGGGTGACCTACTTTTGGTGGGATGCTGAAGCGTTCGTCAATATGCCTCGTCGTATGAAGTTACATGCAACATGGGCTGAGAACCGTAGTGGGAGGTCAAGCTTTCCCCAGGTGTGAGCAGCAGCAGGTGTACCACGTGCACACGTGTCTCCGGAGGCTGAGGCCACAAGTGGTCTTCCTCTACCTCGTAGAGGCCAACCAACAAGCGGGAGGGAAGGAAGGTGATGTAGATAACGTGTAGCTCTTGTACTCTGCTGTAGCGAAGATGTTTAGTCCAAACTGGAAAATTTAGATCATGTCTGGAGACGGAGTGGACTGGCCTCCGCGTGTGGGACGGAGTGGACTGGCCTCCGGTGTGTGGACTGGCCGGTTGGGACGTGGATGGCCTCCGCGTCTGGAGACGAGGAGCTGCGGGGACATTGGCCCTCCGCGTGTGGAGACGGAGTGGACTGGCCTCCGCGTGTGGAGACGGAGTGGACTGGCCTCCGGTGTGGAGACGGAGTGGACTGGCCTCCGCGTACGTGGAGGCTCGGTGAAGTGGACTGGCCTCCGCGTCTAGAGACGGAGTTGGACTGGTTACAATATCATGAAGCACATTTTCTATGAATTATCACCTTCAAGTTAGTTAAGTTTACCCTAACCATTCATCATGTACATTATGTATCATGTATCACCTTCAAGTTAGTTAAGTTTACCTAACCATTCATCATGTACATTATGTATCATGTATCACCTTCAAGTTAGTTAAGTTTACCCTAACCATTCATCATGTACATTATGTATCATGTATCACCTTCAAGTTAGTTAAGTTTACCCTAACCATTCATCATGTACATCATGTATCATGTATCACCTTCAAGTTAGTTAAGTTTACCCTAACCATTCATCATGTACATCATGTATCATGTATCACCTTCAAGTTAGTTAAGTTTACCCTAACATTCATCATGTACATATGTATCATGTATCACCTTCAAGTTAGTTAAGTTTACCCTAACTTAACCGTCACGTTCATACATGTTTTCGTTTACTATCATGGGTAAGATGGCGCTAGTTAGTGGCGGTTTTCGACACCTCTATATCATCACTGGTAATGTGGGGTAGTTACGCTTCACTAATACATTCCCTTCCAACTTCAGATTAGTTTTACCAAAGCACTGACGTCTGCTGCACGTGGCCAGTGTGTGTGTGTGTGTGTGTGTGTGTGTGTACCATTGTTTTAACCCGAGTTTCCCCAGTGTTACCTGAGTGTAAAGTTGTGTAAACTGTTGACATACTTGTGAGTACGAGAACATTGGCTGACGACATTCCGAAATGATGTGGATGTGGCTGACGTCCATACACACGTTCAGACAAGTGTAAACATTCAGTTGTTGATGGTGTGGGGGATCAGAGTCGTGCGTCACAAGAAGCAGCGCTGAGTGGAAGCCAAATATCACGTCAGCCACAATGACGATGAACCGTGAAGGATTTGTTGTTGAAGTTATAGACAGACAGATGTGTGGAGGGTCGTGATGAACGACACCTGCCGGTTATAGACAGACAGATGTGTGGAGGGTCGTGATGAACGACACCTGCCGGTTATAGACAGACAGATGTGTGGAGGGTCGTGATGAACGACACGCTGTGGAGGTGCGATCCACTACTGACCTAAGTGAGTTGTATAACTATCACCATAGCTTTATTATAATTCAATTTTCATGATGATTATAGGCAATTTGAACTGAATAGTTATATTTTCTATAGTTTATGTAGAAGTTATGTATTTCTTTACGTATGAATGTTAAAAGATATATTTTCTTTATATCGTGATTGTTTACAGAAATATTATTTCTATAATTTTGTTTCAAAGAAGATCCATCAGAGTTGTGCGTTGTATTGACCCTAATGTTATTACGAGATGTTCATAATGACCAGCGTCATCAATATGGTGGAGGTGTGTTCTTGTTCGAGACATCATGGTGACTACATACAGTGAAGGTTTCCTGCCTGATGATGGCCAGTAAAGGTTTGGTCGCTGCCTCATGACACACCACGTCCATGTACACGAAATAGAGGAAGAAGGTCGTGTGTCGTGGTGTGAGCTGCCCACGACCTGTGTTAGAGACGATGTGTTCCACGACTGGTGGAGAGTGAGCAGAGTTTAGTGGAGGTAGTGTGGTGAAGTAAGTTATCACACACCGACTCACACACGACTATCCACGACTGGTGGAGAGTGAGCAGAGTTAGTGGAGGTAATGTGTGGTGAAGTAAGTTATCACACACGACTAGCAACAGTGAGGAACGTATATATGCTTCACCTTTGTCTTGTGTGTGTGTGTGTGTGTGTGTGTGTGTGTGAGGCAGGAAGCCATATTGTGTGTAAACCAATTCGTCGAAGTAGATGGTCGTGGAATGAAGTCATGACCCCAAACTAAAGTGTTCCTTTACGACATTTGTTCTGGCTAATGCCAGACGATTATAGTCAACTTGCATGGCCCATATATGGCTCGTCAAAGCTTCATATTAAGACTTTTATTCATGCTAACTAACGTTAGATGATTTTATATAGGTTTTCGTGGGGCGAATATGTGGCTCGTCAAAATAAAGTTTCACAATGAGAATTTTCCTCTGGCTAACATTGTGTGGGCTACATGGGTCTTCATAATAAAGCTTTACTTTGGGAACTTTATTCCGGTCGAAGCCAGACAATTTTATTCATCTTTAAGGAATCTATAGATCATCAAAGTAAAGCTTCACTCTGCGAATTTTATTCTGACCAATGCCATGCAATATTTGCAGCTTTTCTAGGCTCAGCGGGCTATGGAAATAAAGCTTCACTTTGGAAATTATATTTTGGTCGACGACACATTATCATATTCATCTTCTGCGTTGTCCACTGGTCATCATGCTAAAGATTCACTTTGGGTTATATTTTGACCGATGCCAGATTATATTATTTATCATTTATGGCCCCCAAGAATCATGAAAAATAATGTTTCACTTTCCGAATTTTATTCTGGAGGACAAATTACGATTTTATTCAGCACATGTTGGCTCCATCAGAGTAAAGCTTCACTTTGGAACTTTCATTTAAGCGAACGCCACACGATTTTGTTCAGCTTTTGAGGGGCCCAGGTCGTGAAACTGCAGCATCTCTTTGGAACTCTTAATTGGATTTTACAGTGCACACGGGTCATCGAACTTGAAACTTCCCTTTACGATCTTTTTGGTCTGGTTCACGTCCAACCAAAATATTTTGATCTTGTTTTGAGGGACTCACGAAATTTATCAAACTTTAACCTTTACTCTGGAACTTTTCTTCATCATGAGAGGATAGTCTTGAAAGTTCATAAACAATGTCTGTACATACTTGTAGAAGTCAGTTATTATGATTTTCCTCACCCTAAGCTTCAGGTTGATATCTGTAATACCGTAAGAGATAAACATGTTTAATGATGAATAATTTGACAGATCACGAAAGTGCCAAGTTAAACTAGAGAGTTACCAAAACCTTTGTGGATGTTGTCAAGTTAAATCATTAACTCCGTCTTGCCGGCTTGCCACTGGTTCGTATAAGAAGTTATCAGATTTTTCCCAATGATCATGAATCATCAGCCATCAGCAGTTTGAACCTTTATAATGCTCATAGTTGAATAAGGCTCAAGCATGATGATGCTTTATGTAAAGCCGTATTGTTGAGTAAAAGGAATATTGCCTTATCTTAACCTTAGGAGAAACATGAAGGACAAGTTGTGGGTCATTTTATCCTTCGTCTTTAACAAAGATCACTTGTGTAAGAACTTCCACTAATTATCACGTTCGTGTTGAGTGAACTTGTCATGTAGTTATGTAGTCATGTGAGTGTGAAGGTACGGAGGCAGATCACTAATGATGACAATAAACAAGGGATGATGGAGACCATGGAATTCAAAACATTCACTGAAGGAAGCGTTGATACGAGTATTTCACTGCCAGAAAATGTTGCAAGTGACCCTTTGTGTGCAAGCCTTCCAGTGTAGTGTAAACATAAAGTCAGTGTTAAGATGATTTAGTCAAAATAATGGTCAAGATATGACCAACATGAAGGCAGCGGTCTGGACATAAGCGTCAGCCACAGTCCGGTAACACTGGTCAACAAGGATTTGGTCCCATGGAAGAAAACATTTGTTTCTTATGTATTTTTTTGCTGGACGATGAAGCCAAATGTTTTCAGAATTTCTCTGTCAGCCATAATTTTGTTGTTGTTCCAGCAAACTCGCATGTCATTACGTACAGGACATATGTACCAGTCATCTACCGACCATTTGAAACAAACAGTTTAACATACACAGTTATTTTCATTGTTAGTAAAAGTTACTCTGAGTATGCGCCAGAGGTGAAGCATATTCTGAGCATGCGCAAGAGGTAAAGCTTGCTCTGAGCACGCGCTAGGGTAAAGTTTACTCCAAACATGCGCTAGAGGTGAAGCTTACTCTGAGCATGCGCTAGAGGTGAAGCTTAATCTAAACATGCGCAAGAGGTGAAGCTTACTATTAGATTGCGCTTAAGGTGAGGCTTACACTGAGATTCCGCTAGGGATGCAGCTTACTCTGAGATAGCGCTGGGTGAAGCTTACTCTAGCATGCGCAAAAGGTGAAGCTTACTCTAAGCATGCGCAAGAGTGAAGCTTACTCGAATATGCGCAAGAGGTGAGGCTTATTCAGATCATGCACTAGAGATGAAGCTTACTCTAAGCATGCGTAAGAGGTAAGGTTACTCTGAGCATGCGTTAGGGTGAAGCTTACTCTGAGCTGCTTGAGGTGAAGCTTACTCTGAGCATGCGCTAGAGGTGTAGCTTACTCTGAGCATACTCTAGGAGTGAAGCTTACTGTAAGCATACTCTAGGGATGAAGCTTACTCTGATGCGCTAGAAGTGAAGGTTACTCTGAGCATGCGCTAGAGGTAAAGCTTACTCTAAGCATGAGCCAGAAGTGAAGCTTACTCTGAGCATGCACTAAAGGTGAACCTTACTCTGAACATGCGCTTGAGGTGAAGCTTACTCTGAGCATGCGCTCAAAGTGAAGCTTACTCTGAACATGCGCATGAGCTGAAGCTTACTCTGCGCATGCACTAGAGGTGAAGCTTACTCTGAGCATGTGCTAGACTTGAAGCTTACTCTGAGATTGCGCTAGGGATGAAGTTTACTCTGAGATTGCGCTGGGGGCGAAGCTTACTCTAAGCATGCGCTAGAAGTGAAGGGTACTCTGAGTATACTCTAGAGGTGAAGCTTACTCTGAGCATGAGCTAGAAGTGAAGCTTACTCTGAGCATGCACTAAAGGTAAAGCTTACTCTGAGCATGCGCTTGAGGTGAAGCTTACTCTAAAATGCACTAGAGGTGTAGCTTACTCTGAGCATGCGCATGGGGTGAAGCTTACTCTGAGCATGTGCTTGAGGATAAGCTTAGTCTGAGCATACTCTAGGAGTGAAGCTTACTGTAAGCATACTCTAGGGATGAAGCTTACTCTGATGCGCTAGAAGTGAAGGTTACTCTGAGCATGCGCGAAAGTGATATTTTGGCCAAGTCTGCGCAGAAGAGGATTTCTTGCTGTATTACTTCACCAGTTACTGTATTTTGCACTGTTCTTGTGTGATGTCTTGTGCGAGTCTTAGGATTAATGTTTTTGTATTATATGTTTTAAGTGTAAGCCAGATTCTACATAGACTTATACTGGATGAAATCCTCTTTTTGCACAAGCTCGCCCAAAATTTTCTTTTAGCGCATGCTTATAAGAAGATTTCCCCTTTGCGCATGCTCAGACTGAGATTCACTTTTGCCTCTTGCGCATGCTCGGCCTGATGGCGCATGCGCACATTTGTTAACTTCGATTTGCTTATAATTAGTGGCGCGAAGTAGCTCAGTGAGTGTAAAGGTCGCTCCTTCAGTGTTCGTAATTCAACGGCCAATGTCACTGAAGATCGGTGTGGGGAATATCTCTTCTCGTAATGGTCAATATCCTTGAAGATCGGTGTGGGGAATATCTCTTCTCGCAGTGGTCAATATCCTTGAAGATCGGTGTGAGGGAATATCTCTTCTCGCAGTGGTCAATATCCTTGAAGATCGGTGTGGGGAATATCTCTTCTCGTAATGGTCAATATCCTTGAAGATCGGTGTGGGGAATATCTCTTCTCGTAATGGTCAATATCCTTGAAGATCGGTGTGGGGAATATCTCTTCTCGTAATGGTCAATATCCTTGAAGATCGGTGTGGGGAATATCTCTTCTCGTAATGGTGCAGTGCACATACCTGAACTTAGGTGTCTGTGAAATAAATCATCCATTTCGTTATGACAAAATTATAAAGAAACATTTGTGTGGAGACAGAGTCCCAGTGCTTGATTGATCACTTGAATTATGTGATTGGTTTCATCTGTTTCCTGGATAACATATCTACAAATGTGGCCACTTGGTTGTGTGTTCACTTGTTCCACTGGTTTAAGGTGAACGACTCCACTTCGTAAACAACTGTGTGTGTGTGTGTGTGTGTGTGTGTGTGTGTGTGTGTGTTCTCACTCGTTTGTGAGGTCATTATACATCGTTGTGAGGTGAAGTCTGAAATGGTTGTAGATTCCTCACCATGAAATTAATGAAAGTCAATTAGGCCAGAGATTATATCCTAGTTACCGAGTGATGGAGGGAAGGCAAGATAATTGTTGTCCGTCCCAGACTGAGCCCAGGACACTGACAACATTGCCACCACCCAGACTGAGCCCAGGACACTGACAACATTGCCACCACTGCTGTCATGGAGCAGTCACAGTCATCACCACATCTTCCACAGGATATTGCTCATCGCTGACCACCACTTCCAACACAGATCTGTAATCACCTCGTTAAGGTAAGTGATGTCTCCATGTTGTGTTGTCTATATGGGGTCCGGGGTAGGAGCGCCCTGCTGGAGTAGGTAGAGGTAAACTGGGGGTAGGAGCGCCCTGCTGGAGTAGGTAGAGGTAAACTGGGGGTAGGATCCCTTGCTGGAGTAAGTAAATGTAAACTAGGGTAGCATCCCCCTGCTGGAGTAGGTAGAGGTAAATTAGGGGTAGGAGCGCCCTGCTGGAGTAGGTAGAGGTAAACTAGGGGTAGGAGCCCCTGCTGGAGTAGGTAGAGGTAAACTGGGGGTAGGAGCGCCCTGCTGGAGTAGGTAGAGGTAAATTAGGGGTAGGAGCGCCCTGCTGGAGTAGTTAGAGGTAAACTAGGGGTAGGATCCCCCTGCTGGAGTAGTTAGAGGTAAACTAGGGGTAGGAGCGCCCTGCTGGAGTAGTTAGAGGTAAACTAGGGTAGGAGCGCCCTGCTGGGGTAGGTAGAGGTAAACTGGGGGTAGGACCCCCCTGCTGGAGTAGGTAGAGGTAAACTAGGGATAAGAGCCCCCTGCTGGAGTAGGTAAACCAGGCGTAGGTGAAGCCCTTGATTCTTGGGTCAGGTGTATTACTTGGGTTTACTTGCTCAGGTACGTTACCGGACTGTGGCTGACGCTTATGTCCAGACCGCTGCCTTCAGGTTGGTCATGTCTTGACCATTATTTTGACTAAATCATCTTAACACTGACTTTATGTTTACACTACACTGGAAGGCTTGAACACAAAGGGTCACTTGCAACATTTTCTGGCAGTGAAATACTCGTATCAACGCTTCCTTCAGTGAATGTTTTGAATTCCATGGTCTCCATCATCCCTTGTTTATTGTCATCATTAAGTGATCTGCCGTATCTTCACACTCACATGACTACATAACATAATAATACTTGATCACAATAGCTATTCAATATTCTTATACACCTCCACCATATGACCTGTCTGGTATGTGTATGCCAGGGTTAGCTGCTCCTGTTTGTGGCCTTTCCTTGTAACACAGTTTGTCTAGATAGCCAATTATATTTTAATTGTTCATCTCTGTTCATCTTCACTTATTGTTATTACTATATATAAATGTCATAACTTGTAGGATTACTGGATACAATAAGACACAATGTGGGGTCTCGCAAGAGCTTTGACAAGTAGCCAGATATCTTGTTATCATGTTGTCTTGATTGCTATCATCATGTTATCTTGATTGCTATCATTATGTTATCTTGATTGCTATCATCATGTTATCTTGATTGCTATCATCATGTTATCTTGATTGCTATCATTATGTTATCTTGATTGCTATCATCATGTTATCTTGATTGCTATCATCATGTTATCTTGATTGCTATCATCATGTTATCTTGATTGCTATCATCATGTTATCTTGATTGCTATCATCATGTTATCTTGATTGCTATCATTTATGTTATCTTGATTGCTATCATCATGTTATCTTGATTGCTATCATCATGTTATCTTGATTGCTATCATCATGTTATTTTGATTCTTATCATTATGTTATCTTGATTGCTATCATCATGTTATCTTGATTGCTATCATCATGTTATCTTGATTGCTATCATCATGTTATCTTGATTGCTATCATCATGTTATCTTGATTGCTATCATCATGTTATCTTGATTGCTATCATCATGTTATCTTGATTGCTATCACCATGTTATCTTGATTGCTATCATCATGTTATCTTGATTGCTATCATCATGTTATCTTGATTGCTATCATCATGTTATCTTGATTGCTATCATCATGTTATCTTGATTGCTATCATCATGTTATCTTGATTGCTATCATCATGTTATCAGTGTTGACTCTGGCATGGATACACACAGCTGGAGTCCATGTAGACGCCAATGTCCCTCTCCAGCTCAACCTTCTGTAGTGCACGTGCGCCTGGTATTCTTATTATGCTTCTCCTGTATATTGTATGGATTCATTCATTCATTTGTTGGGTTTAACGGCCAGCGACCTATAAGTAAGGTCATTAGGCCTGCAACTCTGATTTTTGACTGTATAAAATCCCTACATAATAATAACATCAATACCTATTAGTACTACCTACTCCTATAGGGGAAAAAAATGGAAGAAAAGTTGGTAAGTGGTTATTGTGTCAACGTGGCGGCAAACACCACCCAGTCGGCACAACATCCACTGGTGCAGCTGCCAGAAGGACTGAGAAAGTGAAAGGATAGATTAGAGATAGTCCTTCACCATAACATAGAACATATATATGATATATAACATAATGGTTTCGGCAACTCGTCAGCTGGACACCATAACGGAATCAACTCGAGGCTGAAACCACGACCGATCCTGGCCAGCAGCATAATGAGCAAATTGCTTCGCCCACCACACAACCAGCCTAGAGCGAAAGCAGCCATACCCCGAAGCCAGCTCCGGCACAGAGTCCAACCAACGAACCACCTTATATCATCTTCATTATTTCCGTTTCCTTGAGAAAGATAAACAATTGGTTGATTATGTTGTCATCACTAAGTAGATTGTAGATGGTGAAGTTGGTTTTCTTGTTCTTGAAATATTCTATCAGCCTCTTCCTGTTTTTATGATGTTTCGTACACTGTATGAGGAGGTGGTCTATTGTCAGACTGGATTGGCAGGTTTCGCATCTTGTTGGAAAATTTCTGTTTATGTATGGTTGTAGGTGGGTACTGTGGGTGCAGTTGAGACGTAGACGGGCCAGCACGACTTCCTCTCTTCTGTTCTTCCTGTACGAGGTCGTCCAGTCCGCTACTTGTGGTTTATATTTTCTTGTGATGGTCAGGTTGGTCCACTGACTGTGCCACAGAAAAAATATTGAATTCTTTCCCAAGGAAAGGCAGGAGCCCAACTCCCGAGGGATCGGAACTTCCCACCTCTTCGGGTTCTGAGGTCGACTTAGCCAACCGGTCTGCCTGTTCATTGTTGCCGTAAATATTACAATGACCCGCCAGCCTCCCAAATCAAGATGATATCTTTATCACATAAATTTGGTTTATGAATGATGTTGCCCTGAATTTCATTTGACTCGGTATAACCCGAGTTTATAGCTTTACGAGCTGACAATGAATCGGTAAAAATGACTGATTTAATATGAACAGATTTAATTATATAATCTGTGGCCTTGTCAATAGCAAATAATTCCGCGCAGTTGTATGGTTCGTTAGCCTGTACCGAAGAGAACATTCATTTAACCACACACTTGTACCCACACACTCGCCTGTCTTGGAGCCATCTGTGTAGAAGTGGACATATGATAAATGATCCATGATGACATGACGGAATCGCTGGTGTACCTCACTCTCCGGCGCCTTCCTTTTCGCCACAGGGAGCCAGTTGGTCTTAGGTTTTATTCTTGGCTGTTCCCAGGAGGTAGTTTATTTCTGACCAGCGTGTCAACTTCTTGCACTTTCAGACCAGAATTCTCACTGAGGAAGTGTATTCTGAGGGCCAGGGGCCTAACGCCTCTCTCGACGAACTGTTCATATTGTTGTGCCAGGCGACAGGCAGTAATATGTCTTCTCCTGGTCATCATAATACCACACTTTAACGATTAATTCGTCTCGACGCAGCGGAGAGGAGGTACATTTGCCTCAACTTCCAATCGTGGAACCCTGGTACATGACAGAGCTCCAAGACACATTGGCAGGCATTTATTCTGTAGCACATCCAATCTTCTCAGGGTACAGTCGCTCGCCGAAGCATACACCTGGGAGCCATAGTCCAGTTTACTTCTAATAATGGCCTTGTACAACATTAATAAAGATTTCCTGCCGGCTCCCCAAAATGAACCCGAGAGATACTTGGGAATATTTAACCGTTTATTACTATTTGTAATCAAATAATCTATATGTTTTTTCCAATTCAATCTTTGGTCAAAATGTAACCCAAGGAATCTTACATTATTACAAAAGGGAATCGGGTTGTTGTCTAATTTTAGCTGCAAATTCGAGAATCTATTTTTACGAGTAAAAACAACCGCGACACTTTTACCTGGTGAAAACTTAAATCCCCACTGTAGCGCCCAACGTTGAACGGACTCAAGTGTAACTTGAACCCGCTCAGCCGAAAATTGTGCATTAGGCGAAGAATGCCATATTGCACAATGATCAACATAAAGTGAGTATTTAAGGTTTCGAGGGACGGAAGCTGGAGAACAGAATGTCTTTGATCATAATGTTAAATAATGTTGGGCTCAAAACGCTGCCTTGCGGCACCCCGTTTTCTTGGACAAATATGTCCGAGATTACGTTTGATGCTGTAAGCTTGACAGCGAATGTTCTGTCATGTAAGAAATTGTCTATAAAAACAAGTAAAGAACCTCTTAAACCAATAGCATAAAGTTTGCTTAAGATTCCGTTTCGCTATGTCATGTCAAAAGCTTTATCCAAATCTAAAAAAAAAACTGCAGTTAAAAAATCTTCCTTTATAAAGGTATCTAAAATGTTATGTTCTAAATCTATTAAATGATCCATTGCGCTTTTGTGTTTACGGAATGCACACTGTTGATCATTTAACAGATTTTGCGATTCTAATAAGAAAAGAAGCCATTTATTAACCATTCTTTCCATGACCTTGCAAATGCAGCTCGTCAATGCAATAGGTCGAAATGAACTGATATTCGTAAGGGGTTCAGAAACTTTTGTGATGGGGATGATGTGCGCAAAGTGCCATGAGTTTGGAAACGTTCGAGACGTCCAAATCTCATTGTACAATGCTAACAGCTTCCTCAGGTTGGCCTGACTAGGATGCTGAATCATCTCGTAGATTATCCCGCTGGGTCCTGGGCTGGAACCTTTACAGGATTTCAGGACAAGAAGTAATTCTTTGAGAGTGAATGCATTATTGTATGGCATAGTTTCATCTTCTGTGGCAAAGTCAATCACTGACTGCTCGGCCTGACGTTTGTGCGGTAAAAATCATCGATCGTAATTGGCCGAGCTACTTATGTCTGAGAACCTCCTAGCGATAGCATTGGCTATGTCAACTGGGTCGTCTATGGTGCCGTCTTGCATGGTAAGTTGAGGGATGGAAGGTTGTTTATATTTTCTGTTTTTTTTTCTTTATTGTGGACCAGACCTGACTGCTGGATGTGTCCTTATTTACAGTTGAAACACATCCACGCCAGGAGTCTCTTTTGGCTTGTCTTATTGTTCTTCTTGCCTGAGACCTCGCTTATTTATATGTAATGAACTTGTTATCTGAGGTTCTTTGTCGAAAATCCTATATCTCCTATTGCGCTCACACTTCGGCAATCTGGTGTCCACCAAGGAACTCTGTGCTTTGTGGATATTGTAGGGATCTTAGGAATAGAGGCCTCAGCAGCCCTGAGGATGGTATTGGTTACATTATTGACCTTTGTGTCAATGTCATCTCCGGGTATATCCAGGACGGCTTGTCTTGAGAATGACCCCCAGTCTGCTTTCTTATAATTAAATCTGATCAGATACGGTCTGGTACACTTGTCGCATGTATAAGAAAGACAGATTGGGAAGTGGTCACTTCCCAAGGAGTCATCATAAGTACCCCAGGTGATGTCATTTAGTATATCTGGGGATGACAAAGATAGGTCGATGGCTGAAATGTTCCTTGTCCGATCATCTACACGAGTTCCATTACCATCGTTCAGAAGAGAAAGATTAGAAATGACGATATGATTTACCATTTGTTTCCCCACGACAGTCTGCCTGTATGCTTCCCATTGATGATGATGAGCGTTGAAGTCTCCAAGAATGAGTTTTTGTGGGGTAATTGACTAAAAAGTGAAGTGAACTCATCATCATCATCAAGTGCATTGGAACCGAGAAAATAAATTGAACAAATGGCCAGGTACGTGTTATCAAATTTTACTCTACATGCGACAGCTTCTAGAGTAGAATTTAAAGTCGCTCCTGTATGGGGTAAGCTTTGGTGTATATAAATGGCTACCCCATGATCTTCATCTCTTCTATACGGGTGATAGTTATCTAAAACATCACAATCTTCGACTGAGCTGTTCAGATTGGTCTCTTGTAGACAAATAACGGATGGTCTATATAATGCAAGCAACAGTGATAGTTGTGCTTGCTTATTCTTAAGAACTCTACAATTCCACTGAATGATATTGAATGCGTTGGTTTAAGACTTCTTTAGCCGGCCAGCTTTGTGAACTCTTTTTTTTTTTTAAATTGGGCGAGTCCCCAGGGGAACGGGATCGGCTCCTGATAGTGGGCACGGTATTGTCGTCCAGTGATTCCACCGAGGAAGACTTCATCATGGAGGAAGACCTACTCGTTGGAGCCACAGGAACGACCACCTGCCACACACTTTCTTTTGTAACTTCATCTTGTCCTCTCACATTGTTGGGGCAAACAGAGCAGGTGGCTCTTGAACACGAGTCTTTGTGGGTAATATCGTCAGAGTCAGTGTCAGTGTCGCTCTGATTCGTTATAGATTCATCGGGAGTGGTGGGTCGTGGTTGGTTCAGCAGTTCCCGTGGCAATTGTGACCATGACCAGCTTACATTTCAATGCCATAGCATAGGACTCATTGTGTTTGGGAGTCTGGTGAGTCTCCTTCACCCTCTTCCTTGCTTCGTCATATGAAATGTTCTCCTTTACCTTAACTGTCCAGACTTCTTCTCAAACTTGTACCGAGGACATTCTCGGTACGAGCTTGGGTGGTTGCCTCCCCCCACAGTTAACGCACAGTACCACCTTGGCTGTACAATGGTCAGCAACATGCACCAAGCTGGCACACTTTCCACATCGAGATGAAAAAGTACAAAACTTTTTACCATGATCAAACCTTTGGCATTTAAGACATGGCAAGATGTTCGGTATGTAAGGTCTCACAGCTCCCTAACATAACCTACGGCAATATCCTTTGGCAATTTGGATTTCCGAAAGTTAGAGTGATCAGGTGGGTTGTACGTGGCTGGCCGTCAATAAGTTTTGTGATAAGTCGAGCAGCGATCACTTCCTCGTCTGCAAGTTCATTTACTATGTCGTCCCCACTCATGCCCATGACGTCAGGACAGAAGATTACTCCTCTGCATGAGTTCATGGTCACCGGAATGGAAGCCACAACATCGTAAAATGAATTCTTTTCAGCTTTAGTAAGTCTGCCACTTGATTTCATGACTTAACTTTAACAAGAAAATCACCACTAGCCAGTTTCCTTACCATCTCAACAGCACCAGCCTGGCTGTCAATCACTTTCTTGATGAGGAAGGGTTGAGGGAAGCGTTGAACCGGTCGCATATATCATCACAAATTCAGCATTTTTGGACTTTATGTCCAGCGTGGATCGGTCACCGCCATTACCCCCTAGTGGTTGGCTTACTGGAGTCCATACCGGTGGGGCTAGACCCCAGATCCTGGGGTGGCATACCACCCCACACAAAAGGTACTAGTAACACCTTACATCTTCTCTAAGAAAATATACGAGGCAGCTGATCAAACAGACAAGCGCCCCAAAGTGGGACGAACCGGACGTACCAAGCTGGGTTGAGTTCTCCTGCGATCACCTCTCGATTGGTCACACAGTTGTGTCCAATCAGCCTTCGTGAAATGTACCAGTGGTCCAGCAACACCAGAAACACAGGTCAACCCTCACTTGTCTGTAAACACATAAAAAAAAGGGTAAACACAGAAAATAAAAACGAGTAAAATCCAGGGGAGGAAATGGGGGAATGCTTCACTAAGCTAAAGAGCTAAGCTAAGCCTTAAAGAAAAACGGTAAATAAGGGAACCCCTCTTTTACCAGTTCTGCAGGGAATACGTAGGAACATTCTTATATATACCGCGCTAGATGGACGTAAAAGTAGCAGTTGTACCTTCTGTGCCTATCATCGTGTGCTTTTGTGAAATATGCATTTTTCTTTGTATGTATCTTATGGAACATGGACAACACCGCAAGCTCTATTTCATGACACCATTATATTTTACCTTTTCCCATATATACATAGAGATAATTGTGAGAAATTGCCTCTCAACCTTCATCCGGATCAAGTGAGGCAGGGTGGGCGGAGCTTATGGCTTTCCTTCAGCCAATAGGGAGGGAGTTTGTGTCAGCTTGTGCATAAAACGCTCTCGCGCCACCGAAGACGACATTACCAAATTAATGATGCTTAACCCAAACAATACATAGGAATTTCACCCTTACAACTTATCAAAATATATCAAATGCAGTCCTCTCATTGGTAGATCACTGTCAACCAATAGCAAGCACGTATTTCACTGTATTAAGAGGCAACGAGGCCCATTAAATCCCTTTTTCAAACCTCCAGTCTACAAAAAAGGACATTAACGGGCCTTCCTTTCCACGCTTAACACACACACCCACTACATCTCTTATCTCACTTAGGCAAAAAACATTGTAAAGATTATATTGTAATGAAGATACACTTTATAATTCCATCCCACTAAAGCAAAAAATACAGTTAAGATTGTAGTGATGATAACCTTTTTTTGATATATTATCAGGCAAAAATACAGTAAAGATCAGATTGTAGGAGATAATATTTTTGATCTCGTATTCCACTTGGGCAAAAAATACGGTAAAGATCAGACTGTAGTGAAGGTGACCTTTTCTACCAATTATCCCACTTCGGCAGAAAAAATAAAAGAAATGCAGGTCATAATTGTGGGAAAATATGAGCAGATAAAGGTTTGTAGTGAGAATGAAAATGTAATGAAGTTGTAAGAGAACACGAGGGAGAACTAAAGTTCTGAGGCAAAACATGCCTTCCATTTACACTTGATAATCAACTGAATCAAACCAGAAGTCATCTTGTATTATCATTATAATAACTCATCGAACTATGATAAAGACCGTAATTATCGATGCCATCTAAATAAATAAAACTATTATGCGATGATAAAAATATAATAATAGTAACTATTGATGCCGGTTTGTTAATATATACATTTCTATTCATTTTTATTTGCTTTGTCGCTGTCTCCCGCGTTAGCGAGGTAGCGCAAGGAAAACGACGAAAGAATGGCCCAACCCACCCACATACACATGTATATACATACACGTCCACACACAGCACATATACATACCTATACATCTCAATGTATACATATATATACACACACAGACATATACATGTATACCAATGTACATAATTCATACTGTCTGCCTTTATTCATTCCCATCGCCACCTCGCCACACATGGAATAACAACGCTCTCCCCCCTCATGTGCGCGAGGTAGCGCTAGGAAAAGACAACAAAGGCCCCATTCGTTCACACTCAGTCTCTAGCTTTCATGTAATAATGCACCGAAACTACAGCTCCCTTTCCAAATCCAGGCGCCACAGAACTTTCCATGGTTTACCCCAGACGCTTCACATGCCTGGTTCAATCCATTGACAGCACGTCGACCCCGGTATACCACATCGCTCCAATTCACTCTATTCCTTGCCCTCCTTTCACACTCCTGCATGTTCAGGCACCGATCACTCAAAATCTTTTTCACTCCATCTTTCCACCTCCAATTTGGTCTCCCACTTCTCCTCGTTCCCTCCACCTTTGACACATATATCCTCTTGGTCAATCTTTCCTCACTCATTCTCTTCATGTGGCCAAACCATTTCAAAACACCCTCTTCTGCTCTCCCAACCACACTCATTTTATTACCACACATCTCTCTTACCGTATTGTTACTTACTCGATCAAACCACCTCACACCACATATTGTCCTCAAACATCTCATTTGCAGCACATCCACCCTCCTGCGCACAACTCTATCCATAGCCCACGCCTCGCAGCCATACAATGTTGTTGGAAACACTGTTCCTTCAAACATACCCATTTTTGCTTTCCGAGATAATGTTCTCGACTTCCACACATTCTTCAAGGCTCCCAGGATTTTCGCCCCGTCCCCCACCCTATGATTCATTTCCACTTCAATGGTTCTATCCGCTGCCAAATCCACTCCCAGATATCCAAAACACTTCACTTCCTCCAGTTTTTCTCCGTTCAAACTTACCTCCCAACTGACTTGTCCCTCAACCCTACTGTACCTAATAACCTTACTCTTATTCACATTTACTCTCAACTTTCTTCTTTCACACACTTTACCAAACTCAGTAACCAGCTTCTGCAGTTTCTCACATGAATCAGCCACCAGCGCTGTATCATCAACGAACAACTGACTCACTTCCCAAGCTCTCTCATCCACAACAGACTTCATACTTGCCCCTCTTTCCAAAACTCTTGCATTCACCTTCCTAACAACCCCATCCATAAACAAATTAAACAACCATGGAGACATCACACACCCCTGCCGCAAACCTACATTCACTGAGAACCGATCACTTTCCTCTCTTCCTACACGTACACATGCCTTACATCCTAGATAAAAACTTTTCACTGCTTCTAACAACTTGCCTCCCACACTATATATTCTTAATACCTTCCACAGAGCATCTCTATCAACTCTATCATATGCCTTCTCCAGATCCATAAATTCTACATACAAATCCATTTGCTTTTCTTAGTATTTCTCACATACATTCTTCAAAGCAAACACCTGGTCCATACATCCTTTACCACTTCTGAAACCACACTGCTCTTCCCCATCTGATGTTCTGTACATGCCTTCACCCTCTCAATCAATACCCTCCCATATAATTTACTAGGAATACTCAACAAACTTATACCTCTGTAATTTGAGCACTCAATCTTATCCCCTTTGCCTTTGTACAATGGCACTATGCAATCATTCCGCCAATCCTCAGGCACCTGACCATGAATCATACTTACATTAAATAACCTTACCAACCAGTCAACAATACAGTCACCCCCTCTTTCAATAAATTCCACTGCAATACCATCCAAACCCGCTGCCTTGCCAGCTTTCATCTTTCGCAAAGCTTTTACTACCTCTTCCCTGTTTAGCAAATCATTTTCCCTAACCCTCTCACTTTGCACACCATCTCGACTAAAACACCCTATATCTGCCACTCTATCATCAAACACATTCAACAAACCTTCAAAATACTCACTCCATCTCCCCACATCACCACTACTTGTCATCACCTCCCTATTAGCCCCCTTCACTGAAGTTCCCATTTGTTCCCTTGTCTTACGCACTTTATTTACCTCCTTCCAAAACATCTTATATTCTCCCTAAAATTTAATGATACTCTCACCTCAACTCTCATTTGCCCTCTTTTTCACCTCTTGCACCTTTCTCTTGACCTCCTGTCTCTTTCTTTTATACATCTCCCAGTCATTTGCATTATTTCCCTGCAAAAATCGACCAAATGCCTCTCTCTTCTCTTTCAATAATAATCTTACTTCTTCATCCCACCATTCACTACCCTTTCCAATCTGCCCACCTCCCATGCTTCTCATGCCATTAGCATCTTTTGCGCAAACCATCACTGCTTCCCTAAATACATCCCATTCCTCCCCCACTCCCCTTACGTCCTTTGTTCTCACCTTTTTCCATTCTGTATTCAGTCTCTCCTGGTACTTCCTCACACGTCTCCTTCCCAAGCTCACTTACTCTCACCACTCTCCTCACCCCAACATTCTCTCTTCTTTTCTGAAACCCCCCACAAATCTTCATCTTCACCTCCACATGATAATGATCAGACATCCCTCTAGTTGCACCTCTCAGCACATTAACACCCAAAAGTCTCTCTTTCTTGCGTCTATCAATTAACACGTAATCCAATAACGCTCTCTGGCCATCTCTCCTACTTACATACGTATACTTATTTATATCTCTCTTTTTAAACCAGGTATTCCCAATCACCAGTCCTTTTTCAGCACATAAATCTACAAGCTCTTCACCATTTCCATTTACAACACGGAACACCCCATGTATACCAATTATTCCCTCAACTGCCACATTACTCACCTTTGCATTCAAATCATCCATCACTATAACCCGGTCTGGTGCTTCAAAACCACTAACACACTCATTCAGCTGCTTCCAAAACACTTGCCTCTCATGATCTTTCTTCTCATGCCCAGGTGCATATGCACCAATAATCACCCATATCTCTCCATCAACGTCCAGTTTTACCCATATCAATCTAGAGTTTAGTTTCTTACACTCTATCACATACTCCCACAACTCCTGATTCAGGAGTAGTGCTACTCCTTCCCTTGCTCTTGTCCTCTCACTAATCCCTGACTTTACCTCCCAAGACATTCCCAAACCACTCTTCCCCTTTACCCTTGAGCTTCGTTTCACTCAGAGCCAAAACATCCAGGTTCCTTTCCTCAAACATACTACCTATCTCTACTTTTTCCTCATCTTGGTTACATCCACACACATTTAGACACCCGAATCTGAGCCTTCGAGGAGGATGAGCACTCCCCGCGTGACTCCTTCTGTTTCCCCTTTTAGAAAGTTAAAATATATATCTTGCTTTGTCGCTGTCCCCGCGTTAGCGAGGTAGCGCAAGGAAACAGACGAAAGAATGGCCCAACCCACCCACATACACATGTATATACATACACGTCCACACACAGCACATATACATACCTACACATCTCAACGTATACATATATATATACACACACAGAAATATGAATATATACACATGTACATAATTCATACTGTCTGCCTTTATTCATTCCATCGCCACCCCGCCACACATGAAATAAAAACTCCCTCCCCCCTCTTGTGTGTAAGATAGTGCTAGGAAAAGAGAACAAAGGCCACATTCTTTCACACTCAATCTCAATTTGTCATGTAATAATTCACCGAAACTACAGCTCCCTTTCCACATCCAGGCCCCACAGAACTTTCCATGGTTTACCCCAGACGCTTCACATGCCCTGGTTCAATCCATTGACAGTACGTCAACCGCGGTATACCACATCGTTCCAATTCATTCTATTCCTTGCACGCCTTTCACCCTCCTGCATGTTCAGGCCCCGATCACTCAAAATCTTTTTCACTCCATCTTTCCACCTCCAATTTGGTCTCCCACTTCTCTTCGTTCCCTCCACCTCTGACACATATATCCTCTTGGTCAATCTTTCCTCACTCATTCTCTCCATGTGACCAAACCATTTCAAAACACCCTCTTCTGCTCTCTCAACCACACTCTTTTTATTACCATACATCTCTCTTACCCTTACGTTACTTACTCGATCAAACCACCTCACAACATATATTGTCCTCAAATATCTCTTTTTAAAAAGTGACAGGTCATAGTTACAAGGACAAATATGGGGCGGTAGAGACGGTTTGGTAAGAGGCATAGGATATAGTCTGAGGAGCAACAGTGGATGATGGAATGATAAGAGTCATCCAAGTGGAGTTACAAGAGAAAACGAGAAACAAAAGCAGTTAGTTTCCCTACGGGAGAGACAACTTTCATTCCGCCAGTAACGAAATATGAAGGACGACAGATAGAGCGACAGAAGTTGTTAGAGATGCACTTGGCTAAAGACTAGAAAAGACCACGTATCCATGTAAGTCGAGGAGAGGTTATCGCACTTCAACTAGTTTTTTAAACCGAAAATTATTTAGTTTAAAAGTCACGACGATGGTTAGCCAAAAAACAAAATGTTGAAATAATGATAAGTAAATAATAAAAATAATGATAATGTTAATAATATAATAATAATTATAATAACAATAATAATGATAATGATAATAATAATGATAATAATAATAATAATAATAATAATAATAATAATAATAATGATAATAATGATAATAATAATAGTAATAATAATAATGATAATAAGAATGATAATAATAATAATAAAATAGAATAATAGTTATAATAGTAATAACAATAATAATAATAATAATAATAATAATAATAATAATAATAATATGATAATAATAATAATAAAATAAGAATAATAAAATAATAATAATAGTAATGCTAATAATGATAGTAATGGTTCCTCAAAGTCTGAAACTCAACAACTACCACCCTAAGTTGTTCCTCAAGGTTCAGCTGAACCTCCACAACTACCATCTCAGGTTCTTCCTCAAGGTCTGAACCTCCTCATAAGGTGAGAGTGGCGGAGGGAGCGGGCGAACTCCACCAGGTTTGCCACCCTGCTGTGGGGAGTTCCCATAATACGCTGGAACCGCAAAACCCGGATAAACCATTTCAGATGTGGTCCTCCTCCCCCACGACGCTTCTGACCATCACCTTTTTCTTCTTGCTGTCCATCTCCATCCTCAACTTTCTCATCATCCAAAGACACTTCCACAAAGTCTCTCCCTTCAACCTGTGGCAACCCTTCCTCGCGCCTCACTTCCCCCTCAATGTCACTCACCTTGAGGTCCATTGCCACATCCATATCAACATAAATGTCTCTGCTGGGGTCGCGCATATCTCTGTCATCATCCTCAACCTTGTCATCATCCAAAGACACTTCCACAAAGTCACCCCCTTCAACCTGTGGGAAGCCTTCCTCGCGCTTCACTTCCCCCTCAATGTCACTCACCTTGAGGTCCATTGCTACATCCATATCAACATAAACGTCTCTGCTGGGGTCGCGCACGTCTCTGCCATCATCCTGCACAACGCTGACATCGTCAGCCACGACGCTCACATCCTGTAATGCCAACCTGGATCCTCGCCACCCTTCAATCCACCACCAGCAAGTGAAGCTCCACAATGTCACCCGAGCAAACCACCACCAGTATCCTCCACTGGACAGTTCCTCTTCACACCATTCAAACTCGCTCTGGTCAACTACTCCCATTTCCTCAAGAGGCCACTGGAGTTGCATGTAATACAGGACCGAGATCAGCCTGGATGCGGTGTTGTCGCCGAAAGTGATTGCGTATCCGTACCAGAAGGTAAGGATGGTATATGCTGCTTTCCGTGAGAATACTCCTGCCACGCACACCACCACGGGAGCTACTATCAGCAAACCACACACCCACAGTGACACGAATGCTTCATCCTGGTCCTGCTGAGTAAGTGTCTTACCAAATAGGCTGCCAGATGGAATGAGTTCTACTCCAGTGTAGATCAGGCAGCCACAGTCCAGCACAATTATTAACAGAGAAACCAACTGGAATATCCAGAAGAGCAGAGTGTCACACACAAAGGCCATTATCGATTATTGATATGTGCATCACACTACGCACCCACAACACTCTATATCCCACTTAGCCAGAAAATATTTAGCTAACATGAGATGCCAAACATAACATTTTTCAGATGATTATTTTGGCCAGATATATCCCACTTATGTAGAAAAAATAAAGGTATAAAAACAACACATATGTATGGTGCTATGGATGTTCAGATAAGAATTACGTAGTGGAAATAGATTATAATAAAGTTGTTAGCTAATACGAAAGTGTAGTGAGGATAATGTTGTAGTGAAGATAACCTTGACCTATCAGACAGAATATATAACGAAGGTGAACAACTGTACGATGATATGCAGTGTTATGGGAAGAGATATGTAGTTCAATGAGTTGTGAAAAACCTTAATGTCAGGAGGTTGTTAGCCAATACGATGGCATAGTGGAGATATACTTTTGTGTTGAGAGCTTGTAGTGAAGATAAACGTTTTCATCTCCTATCCCACTTAGGCAAAAAATACAGTAACGATCAGATTGTAGTGAAGATACACTTTATGATCTCATCACACTTAGGCAAAAAATACAGTAAAGATTGTAATGACGATAATCTTTTTTGATATCTTATCAGGCTAAAATACAGTAAACATCAGATTGTAGAAGATAACATTTTTGATCTCGTATTCCACTTCGGCAAAAAATACAGTAAAGATCAGACTGTAGTGAAAATAACCTTTTTTACCATTTTTGCCAATTCAGGAGAAAAAAAAATATAAAAGGTAACAAAAAGGAGAGAAATACATGTAATAATTGTGGGAAAATATGAGCAGAGAAAGGTTTATGGTGAGAATGAAAATGTAATGAAGTTGTTAGCGAACACGAGGGAGAAGTAAAGTTTTGAGGCAAATCATGCATTGCATTTACGCTTGATAATCAACTGAATCAAACCCGAAGTCATCTTGTATTATCATCCAACTATGATAACGACCATAATTATCGACACTACTAAAAACAAAGAAGGGGGGGGGGGGGGAATGTCTTTAATCAAACTAGTCATTGTTGATGCCCGTTATGTTATATATGTATATATATATATATATATTATTATAATATATATTATATATATATATATATATATATATATATATATATTATATATAAAGGGGAAACAGAAGAAGGAGTCACGCGAGGAGTGCTCATCCTTCTCGAAGGCTCAGATTGGGCTGTCTAAATGTGTGTGGATGTAACCAAGATGAGAAAAAAGGAGAGATAGGTAGTATGTTTGAGGAAAGGAACCTGGATGTTTTGGCTCTGAGTGAAACGAAGCTAAAGGGTAAAGGGGAAGAGCGGTTTGGGAATGTCTTGGGAGTAAAGTCAGGGGTTAGTGAGAGGACAAGAGCAAGGGAAGGAGTAGCACTACTCCTGAATCAGGAGTTGTGGGAGTATGTGATAGAGTGTAAGAAAGTAAATTCTAGATTGATATGGGTAAAACTGAAAGTTGATGGAGAGATATGGGTGATTATTGGTGCATATGCACCTAGGCATGAGAAGAAAGATCATGAGAGGAAAGTGTTTTGGGAGCAGCTGAATGAGTGTGTTAGTGGTTTTGATGCACGAGATCGGGTTATAGTGATGGGTGATTTGAATGCAAAGGTGAGTAATGTGGCAGTTGAGGGAATAATTGGTATACATGGAGTGTTCAGTGTTGTAAATGGAAATGGTTAAGAGCTTGTAGAATTATGTGCTGAAAAAGGACTGGTGTTTGGGAATACCTGGTTTAAAAAGCGAGATATACATAAGTATACGTATGTAAGTAGGAGAGATGGCCAGAGAGCGTTATTGGATTACGTGTTAATTGATAGACGCAAGAAAGAGAGACTTTTGGATGTTAATGTGCTGAGAGGTGCAACTGGAGGGATGTCTGATCATTATCTTGTAGAGGCGAAGGTGAAGATTTGTGGGGGTTTTCAGAAAAGAGGAGAGAATGTTGGGGTGAAGAGAGTGGTGAGAGTAAGTGAGCTTGGGAAGGAGACTTGTGTGAGGAAGTACCAGGAGAGACTGAGTACAGAATGGAAAAAGGTGAGAACAAAGGAGGTAAGGGGAGTGGGGGAGGAATGGGATGTATTTAGGGAAGCAGTGATAGCTTGCGCAAAAGATGTTTGTGGCATGAGAAGCGTGGGAGGTGGGTTGATTAGAAAAGGTAGTGAGAGGTGGGATGAAGAAGTAAAATTATCAGTGAAAGAGAAGAGAGAGGCATTTGAACGATTTTTGCAGGGAAAAAATGCAAATGAGTGGGAGATGTATGAAAGAAAGAGGCAGGAGGTCAAGAGAAAGGTGCAAGAGGTGAAAAAGAGGGCAAATCAGAGGTGGGGTGAGAGAGTATCACTAAATTTTAGGGAGAATAAAAAGATGTCTTGGAAGGAGGTAGATAAAGTGCGTAAGACAAGGGAGCAAATGGGAACTTCAGTGAAGGGGGCTAATGGGGAGTTGATAACAAGTAGTTGTGATGTGAGAAGGAGATGGAGTGAGTATTTTCAAGGTTTGTTGAATGTGTTTGATGATAGAGTGGCAGATATAGGGTGTTTTGGTCGAGTTGGTGTGCAAAGTGAGAGGGTTAGGGAAAATGATTCGGTAAACAGAGAAGAGGTAGTAAAAGCTTTACGGAAGATGAAAGCCGGCAAAGCAGCAGGTTTAGATGGTATTGCAGTGGAATCTATTAAAAAAGGGGGTGACTGTATTGTTGACTAGTTGGTAAGGTTATTTAATGTATGTATGATTCATGGTGAGGTGCCTGAGGATTGGCGGAATGCTTCCATAGTGCCATTGTACAAAGGCAAAGGGGATGAGAGTGAGTGCTCAAATTAAAGAGGTATAAGTTTATTGAGTATTCCTGGTAAATTATATGGGAGGGTATTGATCGAGAGGGTGAAGGCGTGTACAGAGCATCAGATTGGGGAAGAGCAGTGTGGTTTCAGAAGTGGTAGAGGATGTGTGGATCAGGTGTTTGCTTTGAAGAATGTATGTGAGAAATACTTAGTAAAATAAATGGATTTGTATGTAGCATTTATGGATCTGGAGAAGGCATATGATAGAGTTGATAGAGATGCTCTGTGGAAGGTTTTAAGAATATATGGTGTGGGAGGCAAGTTGTTAGAAGCAGTGAAAAGTTTTTATCGAGGATGTAAGGCATATGTACGTGTAGGAAGAGAGGAAAGTGATTGGTTCTTCAGTGAATGTATGTTTGCGGCAGGGGTTTGTGATGTCTCCATGGTTGTTTAATTTGTTTATGGATGGGGTTGTTAGGGAGGTGAATGCAAGAGTTTTCGAAAGAGGGGCAAGTATGCAGTCTGTGGTGGATGAGAGAGCTTGGGAAGTGAGTCAGATGTTGTTCGCTGATGATACAGCGCTGGTGGCTGATTCATGTAAGAAATTGCAGAAGCTGGTGACTGAGTTTGGCAAAGTGTGTGAAAGAAGAATGTTAAGAGTAAATGTGAAT
>NC_092265.1:29591620-29631620 GCF_036320965.1 Panulirus ornatus
GAACCATGGAAGCGGAAGTGGATCATAGGGTGGGGAGGGGGCGAAAATTTTGGGAGCCTTGAAAAATGTGTGGAAGTCGAGAACATTATCCCGGAAAGCAAAAATGGGTATGTTTGAAGGAATAGTAGTTCCAACAATGTTGTATGGTTGCGAGGCGTGGGCTATGGATAGAGTTGTGCGCAGGAGGATGGATGTGCTGGAAATGAGATGTTTGAGGACAATGTGTGGTGTGAGGTGGTTTGATCGAGTAAGTAACGTAAGGGTAAGAGAGATGTGTGGAAATAAAAAGAGCGTGGTTGAGAGAGCAGAAGAGGGTGTTTTGAAATGGTTTGGGCACATGGAGAGAATAGAGTGAGGAAAGATTGACCAAGAGGATATATGTGTCGGAGGTGGAGGGAACGAGGAGAAGAGGGAGACCAAATTGGAGGTGGAAAGATGGAGTGAAAAGGATTTTGTGTGACCGGGGCCTGAACATGCAGGAGGGTGAAAGGAGGGCAAGGAATAGAGTGAATTGGAGCGATGTGGTATACAGGGGTTGACGTGCTGTCAGTGGATTGAATCAAGGCATGTGAAGCGTCTGGGGTAAACCATGGAAAGCTGTGTAGGTCTGTCTAGTTGCGTGTGTGGCCGGGTGTAGGTCCCTGTGTCGGGGGGGGGGTCGGGCCAGTTCTTTCGTCTGTTTCCTTGCGCTACCTCGCAAACGCGGGAGACAGCGACAAAGTATAAAAAAAAAAAAAAAAATATATATATATATATATATATATATATATATATTATATATATATTATATATATATATATATATATATATATATATATACATATACATACATATACACATAAACATTCATATATATATATATATATATATATATATATATATATATATATTATATATATATATATATATATATATATATATATATATATACATATGTAATCAACATCAGTGGTGGGATTGAAAATAAATCGAATAAATTGTGTTTTCAAAAACGCAAATGAATTTCAAAATCCGGCACAATGCAAATTAAGTTAACTATTAAAAAAAAACTTATTGGTCGAACAATTCTCATCTCCAGTACTTTTCGTCTATTTTCAACATTCTTTCGATGCGACATATACGACGGTTACGTAATTTACCATTAGGTGATGGCAATGTAACGAAAACCTTAGGATGAACACAAACGAATGGACGCTCTCTTGATTTGCTTAGGGAATATTTAGTGGCTAGGGAGGTTTGCAGTACTATTAATACTGTTGTGTGGTGGTGAGGGACATCGTTGGCTGTACATTCTTCGTGTTGGAACTTATGTGTAAAATGCTTTACTCAACCTACTTCAGCTGGAAGTAAGATTATGACAACAGGTAAACCTCGTCCTGAATGAATAAAGTTGTTATCTGGCCCTCATATGGACTGACCCCCAGCAGATAACCTCGTCCTGGACTATCAGCCCTTCTATTTTCTGTCCTTTCCATGTTCTGTCCTCCAGTTGATAACCTCGCCATGGACCATCTGGTCTCCTGCTATTTATCCTTCCCATGTACTCTCCTCCAGCAGATACACATACACACACACACACACACACACACACAACACAAATGTTGATATATGTTTCCGGCTAAATCACTGATCTCATCATCAAAATACACGTTTTTTTCTGCACTTTCCTATGTTTACTACATCTTTCTTCACCACACATACTAATCCTCACTACACCCTCATCTTCTCAATTACATCTACACCTCCAAATATAGACAGATTTTTTGCTCTCGCCTTCACTATATCTTCTCTTACACTGGTATTCTATCTTTACGACTAAAGTTATTACATAAAATATTATCTTCGCTACATCCTAATCTTCAATGCCGTTTCATCTTCCCTACACTATTCAGTGTGCAACCTCATTTCCGCTACTCATTTTATTCATTACACCATCATCTTCACTACACCTTCATCACACTCACTATATCCTACATTTCAATGCAGCTTCATTTACTCTACACTATAAAGTTTTTCTATACAAACCTCATTCTCAGTAATATCTTTTTCACTACATCATCTTAATTGCATCTTCATCATCTTCACTACATCACAGTCTTCAATCCAGCTTCTTTTTTTCGTGCACTAACCAGATTTTCTATTCGCCATCATCTTCACCTCCAAATACAGATATATTTTTTGCTCTCGCCTTCACTATATCTTCTCTTACACTGGTATCTTAACTTCACGACTAAAGTTATTCTATAAAATATTATCTTCACTACATCCTAATCTTCAATGCCGCTTCATCTTCCCTACACTATTCAGTGTGCAACCTCATTTCCGCTACTCATTTTATTCATTACACCATCATCTTCACTACACCTTCATCACATTCACTATATCCTACATTTCAATGCAGCTTCATCTACTCTACACTATAAAGTTTTTCTATACAAACCTCATTCTCACTAATATCTTTTTCACTACATCACCATCTTAATTGCATCTTCATCATCTTCGCTACATCACAGTCTTCAATCCAGCTTCTTTTTTTTCGTGCACTAACCAGATTTTCTATTTCGCCATCATCTTCACCTCCAAATATAGATATATTTTTCGCTCTCGCCTTCACTATATCTTCTCTTACACTGGTATCTTATCTTCACGACTAAAGTTATTCTATAAGATATCATCTTCACTACATCCTAATCTTCAATGCCGCTTCATCTTCCCTACACTATTCAGTATGCAAACTCATTTCCGCTACTCATTTTATTCATTACACCATCATCTTCACTACACCTTCATCACATTCACTATATCCTACATTTCAATGCAGCTTCATCTACTCTACACTATAAAGTTTTTCTATACAAACATTCTCACTAATACCTTTTTCACTACATCATCTTAATTGCATCTTCATCATCTTCACTACAACACAGTCTTCAATGCAGTTTCTTTTTTTTCGTGCACTAACCAGATTTTCTATTCGCCATCATCTCTACACATTTTTTTTTTCCACAGACAGCATCTTCACTACACCTTTACCCTATTAATCAAATCACCTGATACTCCATCTTCACGACATAATATTTTTTTTTCTGATCATCTTCAGTACAACCTTATCTTTACTACATCTTCCCTATTACATCTTCTCTACACCATCGACAATAAAAGTCTGGACTGATCCTCATGGGATATGTAATACACTTTTCACTTTCATTCTATTTACATTTACGGAATCACTACATCCTTCGACAACACAGTTCTCTAAACCTTACAATAAAACACTACTTGTCTGTTATCATCTCCCCTGCATGTTGAGTTCACTATATTAACAACATAGCCGGTCCAATTATCATCTCCCCTGCATGTTGAGTTCACTATATTAACAACATATCCGGTCAATTATCATCTCCCTGCATGTTGAGTTCACTATATTAACAACATATCCGGTCTAATTATCATCTCCCCTGCATGTTGAGTTCACTATATTAACAACATAGCCGGTCCAATTATCATCTCCCCTGCATGTTGAGTTCACTATATTAACAACATATCCGGTCCAATTATCATCTCCCCTGCATGTTGAGTTCACTATATTACAACATAGCGGGTCCAATTATCATCTCCCTGCATGTTGAGTTCACTATATTAACAACATATCCGGTCCAATTATCATCTCCCCTGCATGTTGAGTTCACTATATTAACAACATATCCGGTCCAATTATCATCTCCCCTGCATGTTGAGTTCACTATATTAACAACATATCCGGTCTAATTATCATCTCCCTGCATGTTGAGTTCACTATATTAACAACATATCCGGTCTAATTATCATCTCCCCTACATGTTGAGTTCACTATATTAACAACATATCCGGTCTAATTATCATCTCCCCTGCATGTTGAGTTCACTATATTAACAACATATCCGGTCTAATTATCATCTCCCCTGCATGTTGAGTTCACTATATTAACAACATAGCCGGTCCAATTATCATCTCCCCTGCATGTTGAGTTCACTATATTAACAACATATCCGGTCCAATTATCATCTCCCCTGCATGTTGAGTTCACTATATTAACAACATATCCGGTCTAATTATCATCTCCCCTGCATGTTGAGTTCACTATATTAACAACATATCCGGTCTAATTATCATCTCCCCTGCATGTTGAGTTCACTATATTAACAACATATCCGGTCTAATTATCATCTCCCCTGCATGTTGAGTTCACTATATTAACAACATATCCGGTCCCATATGCTTTGAGAGAGGTATATAAGGAGGTGCCCAGAGCTTTTCTTCTCATTCCACTTCCGAAGACCGAAGGGTCAACACCTCACAAAATTCGCTCCAGAATGGAAAGATACGACAAAGTTGATCTTGTCACTCTATGCAAGGATCTGGGAATTCTTCGAGTGACTAAGAAATCCCTGAGCGAATTGAGCCATGGATGTTCTCGAACACTGCTGGGCGAAGGTGACTATGGGACCTGCTGGAGAGTTGTGGGCAAGGAGCAAGACTTCGTTGTTAAGAAGTTCCACGACCTCGACTCCTGCATGTCCCTGATCGACGAAGTCACCTGGCTCAACAAGGTCCACGGGATCGACGGGGTGCAAGAAATCATAGGTGTCGTGACGAAACAGCAACTCCTCATCACACACTACACCGGCCAGTCACTCAGCGCTTTCTGTGACGAAAACACCGTCGACGAGGACTTGATATTCGCCATCTTGGGCCAGCTCGCGACCATCCTTCACCAGATAGCTTGCTGCGAGGTATCCCACAATGACATCAGGGAGGATAACGTCTGCGTGAAGGAAGTCCGCGGTGGCGTTCAACTCACCGTCATCGACTTTGGAGTAGCATCCGACAGCGGCCATTCTGCTTACGAATCAGACACCTTCAGGCTGGCTGAACTGTGCGATAGACTCATCCGCCGATACTCCCTTAACATGCCTGCCGAGATAAATGTGTGGATCCAGAGAGTTCTGAGTGACAAGGAAGAAGAACGCCCCACGCTGAAGGACCTCCTTAAGTTGATTCCCGAGGAGTAAGACACCACCACTTCGTTTTGAGGACTGAAGATATTCTTCTAATACATATATATATAGAGAGAGAGTAAGATATATATATTTTATATACATATAAGACTTGTTTTCTTTTATTTTCGCGAAGGAAATTTTATTTTATGGACCTCGAGACCACTGGCCTCCACGCGGCGAGGTCCGGTAACTCTGAGGGAGCGTAAACCCTCAGAGGCTAACAGTGGTCACTCATGCAACACACATTTCAACATACATACATACATACATACATACATACATACATACATACATGCATACATACATACATACACTACCTTAGGTAACTCTCTTTCGAACAAACAATTATCTGCAATCCTTCCCACGTGCTGTCCTCCAGCAGTTAATCTGCTCATAGACAGTCACGTGTCCTTGTTTTCTGTCCTTCCCATACACTCCTAATCGTAATATAAGTTTAAATGCAACACGATGAAAATCTATAGAAAGTGATCCTGAAATATGGGCATGATTTTAAGGAGTACATATACACACGCGCACACACAGCGAAATTTCGACGAAAAAGCCTCTCTCTCTCTCTCTCTCTCTCTCTCTCTCTCTCTCTCTCTCTCTCCTCTCTCTCTTCTTCTCTCTCCTCTGCTGTCCTTTTTGTTCTACTGCTCTTAAGGGGATTACAACATTTGCAGTAGTTTTCAGGCCTGGCCTCCTCGCCTGCACATTGGGTCTGCGGGGTCTGTGTGTCCATATAACTCCTCTAGTTTCTTTTTCCTCATCCTTCTGATGTGCATCATTCCTTGTTTATCTGATCATTTACCTACCTTTCTGACATGTATCTTTCATCCTCTCTCTCTCTCTCTCTCTCTCTCTCTCTCTCTCTCCTCTCTCCTCTCTTCTCTCTTCTCTCTCTCTCTCTCTTCTCTATATATATATATATATATATATATATATATATATATATATATATATATATATATATATATATATATATATATATCTCAGAATGTAAGTTAGTACATCAGGAACCCATCTGAAAGTTGAACCTTACATAAACTACATTGCAACTTACTTATAAATAGAATCATCAAGCTTCACTATATTAGCTTTACTATATCTAAATATAAACAAGGACTAACCGAGGTTACTTGGTTAAGCAAGACGTGAGAATATCATCAATTGGCCCTCCAGCCCTGGGTTCAAATTGTCCCTCTGACGTATTTCGAGTTCAGTGCTGATACAGGATCATTGATTGAAGGACTATCTTGTTAGTCTGTGTAACTTCGCCTGACCCAATCCACGTCTTCAATGGCTTTCTGTTACTACAAACGGGATTACAAAGGAAAGGCTTCCTTTGTTAGTTTCATGAATACCTTCGTTCAAATGAAGGGAAAGACTATTACTATGAAGCGGTACCTTATCAGCAGGAAAGAGCTGCAGCAACGGTATGAAAGTTACTGCAAGATACATAACGAGCCCGTGGCTTCCAACGTAAACATCGGCCGCCATTTGGGTTCCCTCGGCATCATGTGTGACACCAAGACTGGACCCGTTGGGAAACAGGAACGATACTATTCTGGTATCATGTGGCTCGATGGCGCAGGATCACCAACTGAAATGCAAAGAAAATGGAGAAAGCCGCCCAAACGTATCATGAAGGCCGTGCAAGAGAAGATCGAGAGGGATCGGTTGAGAGACGATATCGCTCACAGTATATTGAAATTTATACCCAAGACTTCCCCTGATCTCCAGACACAGCAAGTCACAGAGACCACCAGCCCCGCTTCCCAGACACAGCAAGTCACAGAGACCGCCAGCCCCGCTCCCCAGACACAGCAAGTCACAGAGACCACCAGCCCCGCTCCCCAGACACAACCAGTCACAGAGACCACCAGCCCCGCTCTCCAGACACAGCCAGACACACAAGCCACCAGCCCCGTCCCCCACACAGAGCCACAAGATCCTGATATTGAGGAAGCAAATGAATTTCTCGAAGATTTTTTGCTTTCACTGGAGAAGAACTGATGAGTTCCTTATAGACAGAACAAAATATTAAAAAAAGAATCTATATAAGTTCACTTATGGAGTGAGATCTTTGACGGAGCTGTGCTGCCTATAGCACAGCCTACCAAAGGGTGATCTTTGCTGTCGTGCAGTAACCTCATGAGGGCGGAGTCCGGCTACACTTTCTTTACCGAGGAAAAGATCTCTGCACTAATAGACAACTGTCCTAGCAACACTTATATGAGATGAATAGATGGATGCTCTAATGATCGAAAATATATAAGTTTAGGAGGACTGACAACTATATACATTTGGTTAGCCAATCTTCATATGGCTGGGGCTATTCTTCCCTCTGATTGATTCATTTTTCAAGATTAAGGAAAGTTATAATAAAAATATTGTATTGAGTTTCTCCGTTGGCGTCAGGGTAAACACCCATCCCCCCGAAGCTTGGTTACCTTTCCGTGGTGGGGGGGACTTCATGGATTGGGCAGTAGCAACCATCGTTGGTTGCTTCTCTTCAATCCATGAACGAAAAACCAAGCATCTTGAACGTAATTGTCGTAGAAATTCACTTGGTGTCAAAACTGACGCGAAAGCGGTTGTCTCAATTTTGTCAGAAATGTTTGTGCGTCTCGGCCTGATGGCGGGAGTCGGTTTGGCGCTGTGGTCATGAGGGAATACGAGGAAGATTGGCAACCGTCCCAGAAGTAGCTACAGTGAGGCCCAGCAGCTGTCCCTAATACTGTGGAAGGCACTCATGTAAGGTGTGCAGTGAGGCACAGCAGTAACAAGGGAAACGGACAACCAAAACAGCAATCTTGATCATCAGGAGGCTATCCAATGCTCAGAGTAGATAAGGACGATTATTGTATGGCTTCGCTCAGAGGATGAAAATCTTAGCCGTGAAAATCAACAAGTAAAATAACTAGTAGTTAGTGGTAATGAAGTGGAATTACCGCATTTCTGTGGTCTTAATAGTAAAACGAAACTTTTCGTTTTCTCCATCAATCTAGAGGCGTTGTAGACCACCATCCTTAAGGTTGTAAGGTAATGGTAACTACAAGGTTATGACCTCAGCAAATTTGTGATGGAAAGTGCAGGAAATGTGATAATGTATATGATATGAATTATATAGTTGTATCATAAATGTGTAGTACAATTTTTTCTTCTCTGTTCCCGTTCATTAATTCAAATACAGGTAAGTTTTCTCTCTAACGAGGTGGGATAAGCTACGTTCACTCGGCTTGTAAATGTGGTGACTTTCCCTTCATTACCACAATGGTGTGCTGAACTGAAGATGTAGAATTCCGTAGACGAAACTAAGATAGGAAATGCATCTACATCAAAAATTGAACGTATGCATCTTTAGATGGACATAAACGGACGGAGGGGCACACTGGAGCAAATAGATTTCAATATCACCACATAAAGTAGGCCTTTCAAGTAGTTGTGGCTTTAAAGCAAACTTTTTCTAGCCAAGGTTTAGTTAGCACCTAAACTAATCCCCACGACCTTACCTTAAGAAATATTTTCAGAAGGTACTGTCTGAACATATTTCTAAGGTAAGGTCATTTAGGTTTGGTTTAGATGCTACCCTAACCTAGGCTAGAAAAAGTTTCCTTTGCTTCAGAGCCCCAACTACGTAGACGGGCTACTGTTGATATTAAACAGTAACAGAAAGGTGATAAAACTGAGATGAAATGAATAAAAATATAGAATGAGTCAGTTGAAAGTTGAAGTATTTGCTAAATACAATTTTTGACAGATCCAAATGCATCCTAAAGTCAGTCACTTAAAACACAATGCTGAATATTGTTTTAATTGTTGGAACTAGTTACAGGAAGTAAAGATATCAAGATTAAAGGGATGCCATTACAATAACTTTATATACCTGTATAGGATCTCTTAAACTTCTTTTCCCTAAAGCTGAATGGATTTAAGTCTGAATTTGTTTCTCAGTCCAGTAATCATCTTTGGAGATTACCTCAGGAATTACTCCATTCAATGTCTTCCTTTTCAAATTAGTTGACGACCACAGCAGTACAATATTCAAGCTGGGATGGCTATGTTTTGGGAAGGCGAGAGGTCAGGTTATGCAAGAATGTTAGAAATGGTTTCCATCAGTTTCTACCCTATCTACTCTAAATATTTTGGGTTATAGAACCTAGAGATTTACGAGTAGATAATACAATATAGTTATCTTGGCAAGATATCCAACGTGAGATTATAGTCATAATAACAATATAGTCACAAGGCCAATATATAGTCACCAGAATATTATATTTATCATGATAATGTATCACTTATGACAAAATATGCATGATTAAAAAATGACAATATAGCACCTACAAAAAATATCACATTGCTAATATAGCCAAGGTGACGATATATACACGATAGTACTGTAACCAAAATAAGAAGATAGCCAAAATGACAATATGTTCATAATGACGATACTGCCACAATGTATTTATATTCTCCATGACACTATAGCTACACTGACAGTAAAGCTATCTTCACAAAAGCGTAAAATTGAAAATACAGCAAACGACAATATAGCACCATGACAATACAGCCATCTTGACAATAAAGTCACGATATAAATCAATCGCCAGGCACATTAGAAACGCGATTGAGAGTAATTTACAGACTTTATAGATATCATGAAAATATAGCCCCCATGTCAATATATTTGCTATGACAATTTAGCCATTATGATCATACAGTCACGTCGACAATGTATTCACTATGACAATAAAGCTACCATGATCATATAACTGATATGACAATATAGTCAAAGCAAAAATATAGAAACATTCAACCTATATTCACAAAGGCAATATAGATAGTGTAAATAAATAGTCGTTTTCGGATCATAGGAAACATATAGACTCCAGGACAATATAGTCTCTGTGAAAAAAACAGTGACTCAGACAGGATTTATCATTATAATATAGTCATAACTTTATAGCTGTCATGTAATTGTAGTCACCATGACAAAATTATCACAATGAAATAAAACGGCATTACAATATAGTTACCATAATTATACACCAATCATGATTACATAATCAGCAGGTTGACATAAACAATGTCACAGTGTAAAAACCATGACAATATAAGTGACCTGGTGAGATGATATCCATTCACTTACACTTACAATACCAAATAAGCCGCCATGAAAATATTATTATCATGGTCATATAATCACAACAATATTGTAGCTAATAGCAAAATATATCCCGAACGACAAAATTAACCATAGCAATATAGCATCAAGTTGATATAGCGACCAAGATAATGTAGCCAGGACGGCATTATATTGAAAATAACAATACAGCCACCATGCCAATGTCTTCACCATGACAATGTAGCTACCATGAAAATATAGTAACCTTGACTATATACCTACCATGATAAAATATTTGAATTGAAAAATATCCACAACAAGAGTTTAGCTGCTAAAACACGATATCACCTTTCCAATATCGCCAAAATGTTATTATTGCCATCATGACAATATACCGCCAGAAAAGAAATATATATACCCACTACTTGACAATATAGCTATTCTGACAATATTGCCAACATGAAGAGACAGTCACCTCCTTGTTATATAGCAAAAATGACAAATAGCAATCATGGCAATATAGTGACCTAACAATACAGCCACCATGGCAATATAGTTACCATAACAATGTGATCTTAATGACAATATAGCCAACATGACTATATAGTCACGATGACAATGCAACCATCGTGACAATACAGATAACATGACAGTACCGTCTCTAAGACATTATTGCCATCAATTCAACAAATTAAATGACAATATAGATATTATGGCAACACAGTCACCATGACAATATACTCAGAAATGTAATATAATCGCCATAATAAAATCATCCTATCATGAAAATGTAGCCACCTTACCATTTTGGTTTCCATTACAATGTAGCCACAGTAATAAAAGATTTACCAAGACAGTACTGAAACCATAACAATATAGCATATCATGGCAATGTAGTCACCTGATAATTTAATCAAAATGACAATTTCTCTTCTATAATGGTATATCCTCAAGGGCAATATCAACACCATTAAAAAAGCTTCTATGAAAATACAGTCACTATGACATTATAGATATCATGATAAAAAAGTCACCATGACAATATAGTTATCATGGCAATATAGCCACTATGACATTATAGTCATAATGACAATATAGTCGCTGTGACAATATTGTCATCATGATGATATGATTATCATGATGATATATCGATTATGACAAATTATGCAAGAGTTAAATAATGACAATATATCACCTATAGATAAAGATCACCTTGCCAATATAGCTAAAATGACGATATATACATCATAGCAATGTAACTGATATGAAAAGATAGCCAAAATGACGGTTTGTTCATAATGACAATACTGCCACTATGAAAATATGTTCCCCAACTGCCACTATGAAAATATGTTCCCCAACTACCACTATGAAAATATGTTCCCCATGACACTATAACTACACTGACAATAAAGCCATATTCACATAAGAGTAACATTGAAAATACAGCTACATTGTCATGGTGACGATATTGGCATGGTGGCTCTATTGTTATTTTCAATATAATGCCATCCTAACTACATTATCTTGTTCGCTATATTTACTTGCTGGCTATATTGCTATGGTTAATTTTGTCGTTGGGAATATATTATGTCATTAACTACAATTTTGTTTTAATGGTATGATCATAATAATAATATTATCATCGCGGCTTATTTGGTAATGTGAGTGCAAGTGTATGGATGTCTTATCATTGTAAGACTCACGCACACTTCCATTAATTTTTCATTAGGTATTTGTCATTATCATTTTGCTGTGAGTTACATAGAGTTAGATGCATGTTGCCACGGGCTCACTGTTCTCACGGGCTACCGTTAATCAGGATGTTTGAACACGTAAGAGCTGATCTGTTATTTGAACACGTTGTTGAATGGGTGTTGACGGACTCCCATATAACCCCTGCCAGTGTGACCTGAGGGGACACACTGGCCACCATCGTCACACTGTTCACTAGAGTGTGTCGTAGTGTGTCATAAGACTATAGCCCAGAGTACTACAGATGGACGTACACGTTTTGTTGTAATAAATCTACAAAGGCCGCCTGATCTTCATTGAGTACCACAGACGAAGAAGACCTCATTTCCTTCCTCTCAACTCAACCTTACAAATGGTGGCAGTGACGTAAGAACCCACGTGACCACACACGACCGTCACATCTACTTCATATTTCTACGTCTGGTGTTGCCAGCAGTCATACAAGCCTACCTGACACAGTCCTGGTGCTCCCTCCTGTGGACGTTAAGGGCGGAAACCACGGCCGGCTACGTGCTCCATCACCCGTACCTCAATGCATTGAATATACGCCTTTATTACACTGCTGACACTGTGTCGCTTGCAAGAGCATCAAGACAGCGCCACCGCCGTGCAGTATTGTCATCACATCCAGACGTGTCAAGCAAGGTCAGCCATCCTGCCAACACCAACGTGGAGGTCATCTTGTCAACCGCTCCAGAGACGCGTCATCATCAGCCGTGGCGACATCCCAGACGTCAGCATCGCGTGGTCCAGCCCTTGTCACTCACTCAACTTTCCTGCTAGCGAGTCGCTACTCTGCACACGTCTTCACCTCGCTACACCCAGCGAGCCGCTACTCCTGCACACGTTACTTCACCCCTCGCTACACCCAGCGAGTCGCTACTCTGCACACTCTTCACCATCGCTACACCCCAGCCACCGCCCGTACTCTGCACACGTCTTCACCTCGTACACTCAGCGAGCCGCTACTCTGCACACATCTCCACCTCGCTACACTCAGCGAGCCGCTACTCTGCACACATCTCCACCTCGCTACACCCAAGACGCCTTCGTAAGCGAATCTCCCATTCAGATAAGAACTGTGTCAAAATGGTTCACTCTGTGAGGTATGCTCCTTTTGTGTGTTACTAGTTCTTAGTCTATAAATATAAACATTTATATATTTTGGGTAATATGATTATTCATATGTCATGGATCAGGTGTTTGCTTTGAAGAATGTATGTGAGAAATACTTAGAAAAGCAAATGGATTTGTATGTAGCATTTATGGACCTGGAGAAGGCATATGATAGAGTTGATAGAGATGCTCTGTGGAAGGTATTAAGAATATATGGTGTGGGAGGCAAGTTGTTAGAAGCAGTGAAAAGTTTTTATCGAGGATGTAAGGCATGTGTACGTGTAGGAAGAGAGGAAAGTGATTGGTTCTCAGTGAATGTAGGTTTGCGGCAGGGGTGTGTGATGTCTCCATGGTTGTTTAATTTGTTTATGGATGGGGTTGTTAGGGAGGTAAATGCAAGAGTCTTGGAAAGAGGGGCAAGTATGAAGTCTGCTGGGGATGAGAGAGCTTGGGAAGTGAGTCAGTTGTTGTTCGCTGATGATACAGCGCTGGTGGCGGATTCATGTGAGAAACTGCAGAAGCTGGTGACGGAGTTTGGTAAAGTGTGTGGAAGAAGAAAGTTAAGAGTAAATGTGAATAAGAGCAAGGTTATTAGGTACAGTAGGGTTGTGGGTCAAGTCAATTGGGAGGTGAGTTTGAATGGAGAAAAACTGGAGGAAGTGAAGTGTTTTAGATATCTGGGAGTGGATCTGTCAGCGGATGGAACCATGGAAGCGGAAGTGGATCATAGGGTGGGGGAGGGGGCGAAAATTTTGGGAGCCTTGAAAAATGTGTGGAAGTCGAGAACATTATCTCGGAAAGCAAAAATGGGTATGTTTGAAGGAATAGTGGTTCCAAGAATGTTGTATGGTTGCGAGGCGTGGGCTATGGATAGAGTTGTGCGCAGGAGGATGGATGTGCTGGAAATGAGATGTTTGAGGACAATGTGTGGTGTGAGGTGGTTTGATCGAGTAAGTAACGTAAGGGTAAGAGAGATGTGTGGAAATAAAAAGAGCGTGGTTGAGAGAGCAGAAGAGGGTGTTTTGAAATGGTTTGGGCACATGGAGAGAATGAGTGAGGAAAGATTGACCAAGAGGATATATGTGTCGGAGGTGGAGGGAACGAGGAGAAGAGGGAGACCAAATTGGAGGTGGAAAGATGGAGTGAAAAGGATTTTGTGTGATCGGGGCCTGAACATGCAGGAGGGTGAAAGGAGGGCAAGGAATAGAGTGAATTGGAGCGATGTGGTATACAGGGGTTGACGTGCTGTCAGTGGATTGAATCAAGGCATGTGAAGCGTCCGGGGTAAACCATGGAAAGCTGTGTAGGTATGTATATTTGGAGCGATGTGGTATACAGGGGTTGACGTGCTGTCAGTGGATTGAATCAAGGCATGTGAAGCGTCCGGGGTAAACCATGGAAAGCTGTGTAGGTATGTATATTTGCGTGTGTGGACGTGTGTATGTACATGTGTATGGTGGGGGTTGGGCCATTTCTTTCGTCTGTTTCCTTGCGCTACCTCGCAACCGCGGGAGACAGCGACGAGGTATAAAAAAAAAAAAAAAAAAAAAAAAATGATTATTCATCTTTGTAGTTTAGCAAATTAATCTAAGTTTTCAGTTATTCTTGCATATATTCTTTCTTATGTTTTCATACATTGGTACTATTCTTTTTAGTGATGATTACTTTCATATATAGAGTCCATTACTGATATGTTATACTATTATGTGCACCTTTCATATACAGAGTCTTGTGTTCATATGTTATACAGTTATGCCAGCCTTTTATTGCCTTTATTTCATTACAATATTTTCAAATGATATTCATGTTGTGTATTTTGTATTAAGTCAATAGTGTTAATCATATTTTACATATTTTTGGGGGGGCTATTAATTACACACTTTATGTAAGATTGTATTACAAGTCCGAAGAAATTCCATGCGGTAATCGTAAAGGTTCATATGTACTTAGGAATTTACCTAGAATCCCTTATTATAAACGGAATCAACCTTCTAAAATGGCGACGTCACACAAAGTTGTTTTGACAGATTCTGGTGACACAGATGACCCACAGAAACCTTCTCACACGTTACCACACCAACACCCACCTCCCCCTCCACATCACAAAAACTCCTTCACTAAAAACCGTTGTAACACTAAAACAAGCTAGGGAACCACACGAGTTATTTGATGGTAAACTGTCAAATTTTGATCGGTGGATTAGAAATGCAGAGGACATTGTTGAACATAATGGTGATTCAGGAGACAAAGCGCTTATATCGGCTGCTAAAAATCTCATTGATTTCAACCAGCCTAACAATTAAGCTAGGGTTGTCTATGACTCAGATGACATTGGAAACTGTACATCTTGGGAGGAATTTAAAACGTTGTTTACATCAAGTTGTGAGAAATCATTCTCAGATAGTTTACTACACGTCCTTTTACGTGCTCTTAACACAACATACTAGGATGATACGTCAGTCCCTGATCACTGGAGTACCTTACATGGAAGAATGAGATTAGTTAGGCAGGCTTATGAATCCTTACCCTGGATATCAGCCATGATGAATCCTGAAACTCATGTGCAAACACTCATGCGATTATTACACATAACCTTCATTCTCAAGGACCTGACCTCCAGACGTAAGACGACGGTTGCTTAATGAGAACATCGACCCATCATTGTGGGTCAGTAACAAAAGTGTTGAATTACACTCAAAAGAAATGTTGTTATTCCAACACCAAGACACTGGGGAGAGTGTCGGCTTCCCAAAGTGTGACGTAACATTCTAGTGGTCAACACAATCATTCTTCTCATGGTCAAATACAGCGTTTCAGTGATGACAAACACTCACATAAAGTGACGTGCTTCCGGTGTGGCCAACCAGGACATAAAGCGAATGTGTGTCCTTACACATGGGACTCATTCTCACGTGAGCCTCGACCAGAACAACAAACGCAGTCAACGACCCATGTCATCACAACCTCGGTCGTCACAATTCTGCCGACCTAGTCATGATTTCCTCCAGTCAGACATCAGGCTGACCTTCACCCGCTCGCGCCCAACACCACCAAGCAGGTGTTCATATCATAGCAACGCTAGACACACTTCAGCGGAATGTCGAGCATTAGCTAGACAGACGTCATCTAACACAGGTTCATCATGTCATTATCAACAATGACAATCTCTCGCTCATGACAAGACTCCATCACATAAGGAACTCTTAAGACGTTTTCGTTCTTCGCCATTTTCTCACATTACAAGTTTCGATTTAGTGGGTTCTTTCCAGGATAAGCCAATCACAATCTTTCTAGACAGCGGCGCTGAAGCAGATGTCATTCATTATGATTTTATTCAACCATTAATGGGGCGCACTCAACTTGTTCAATGCTCGGACTTTTACCCCATCCCTTCAAAGTATCTCAAATGAAAATCTCGACGTAAGGGGCACTATTAAAATGAACATTCGCATAGGCGACTCGGTCATTACGGTAACCCCTTACATTGTTCATGGTGTAACTTTTCCTGCTAACTTGTTACTAGGACGCCACTCTATGTGTGGCACAACATAAGATCTGTCCTATTTATCATGTGGTTTGTGTTGATAATACGTTCCTGCCATTGTCAGAGAAGAGTTCTCACTCAGTCAGAGTCATTAATACATCTGCTTCGCACGTCCTGCTTCACGGTAGACAATACGCATCCTTTTTACTTTTCTACTCATCATTGTCCTGGTAAACTGAGAACCAACATGACTCTGCATAGTAACACATTAACGAAGGTTCCTCTCTCACTTTCTCGAACATGGATGAATGATCATGGACTGAGACATAGTCAGGGTGATCTCGCACTAAGAGTAGTTGCTGAACCTTCATCACTAACTGTCAAAGGACTATCGATGGATGACTCTCTTCATGAGACCCCAGATGGAGAGGTCACCATATACATTGCCAATACGGGACCCCACTCCTGTCCGTCTCCGTAGAGGGGCCAAGCTTGTGGAGTTCTCCGTTTTGAAGTCGGGAATTCAAGACGAGGAGTTACATGAGTTTACCATCCGTCTAGTCTCACATTCTATTAACCCACCACCACCTACTCCTCCTACCCCTGACTCAGCAGTGCACGGCTTGAGTCAGCTCCCCACCATCACCCCTGACATGATATCCAAGGTAGGATTAACCAAACATGTTGACCAGTTAACAGACTTACTTAACCAGTATAGGTCTACTATTGCCTTATCAGGAGAACCACTCGGTAGAACTCATTTGGATGTTCACATTATTAACTTAGAGAAAAACACACGTCCCATTGACGTCCCAGCCTATCGATTGCCACACGCGCACACAGACACAGCAAACAAACTTGTTCAGGACATGTTGAAAGATAAGGTTATAGAAGAATCACGATCACCATGGAATTCACCACTTCTGATCGTTCCGAAAAAGGACGGAACTTTTAGACCAGTCATAGATTTTAGAAAACTCAACAACAAGGTCACTTTGAAAGATGGTTTCCCATTACCAGTGGTATCAGAGCTTCTTCATAGCCTCGGTAACAATAAGGTATTTTCAACTTTGGATTTATTGAGCGGATTTTGGCAGATTCCCTTGTCAGAGGAAAGCCGCCCCCTGACTGTGTTCAGTACGCCAGATGGTCATTGGCAGTTCATATGCATCATGCCCTTCGGTCTTCATTCCTCACCGGTGATCACCTTCTCAAGGTTAATGACTAACATTTTTCGTCATGTGTTGGGCAAAGATGTATTGGTTTATCTTGATGATATAATTGTCATGTCTCCAGATATTGCTTCTCATTTCAAAAGTCTTGAAAGAGTATTTCTGCGACTTAAGGATGCAAACCTAAAAGTCAAGTTATCCAAATGTTCTTTTCTACAGACAAGAATTGATTACTGAGGTCACGCCGTTGACGAAATCGGTAATCAACCTAATGCACATAAGTCAAAACAATTGTAGAATGGCCAGTCCCTTCCACAACAGACAAAGTCAAATCCTTCCTTGGTTTAGCAGGATATTATCGAAGATTTATCGCTATTTTCGCGAAGATCGCAAACCCCCTCACTTCACTTCTGAAACAGGAAGTTACATTCCAGTGGTCTACAGCACAAGACAATGCGTTTAACTTACTCAAGCTACACTTGATCGAGGCGCCTATCCTTCGATTTCCCAATTTTGAGAAACCCTTTATTTTGCACACAGATGCTTGTAAACAGGGTCTTGGAGCTGTACTTATGTAGGAGTCAAATAAGGGCAGACTTTTTCCCATAGCTTATGCGAGCCGCTCATGTTCGAAGACGGAATTGAAATACTCAGTAACAGAATTGGAAGGCCTTGCAATTGTTTGGGCACTCAAACATTTTAAGGAATACAAATATGGTTACCCTATTACAGTTTATACAGATCACTGGGCACTGGTAGGTATTTTTCAAAGACAAGATCCTACAGAAAGTTTCAGAGGTGGTTTTTAACTTTCCAAGCATTTGACCCAGATTTCCGTTTGGTTTCGGGTTCATCCAATGTAGTTGCAGACGCGCTTTCCCGCAGAGTGGGTACAGTCACTGTAGGTAATAGCCTCGTATATTTTGATGTAGAAAGGTTGACACGACATCAACGGGATGACCCTGTCTGGGGTCCTGTCATAGAATACCTAGAGGGTATAAGATCTTCATTGGATGCTAAAACAGTTGTTCCAGTCAGAGAATTGTATTTAGCACAGGGAGTCTTATGCAGGGACGCGAAATTAGGAGTGCCCACCTGTGTTGTTAAACTAACAATAATTCCAACAGCATTAGCACAGGATTTCTTGAAGTTAGCACATGATTCACCCCAGGCCGCACACCCAGGCGCAGATAGATGCTATAAGCAGACTCGTTTGAGGTATTTCTGGCCAAGAATGCAGAAAAACATTAAAGATCATATTTTGAGGTGCCATACCTGTAAGACACACAAGGGAAGTCCCACTACCCTGCAGACTGTGTTGAAATATCCTTTACATTCATACCCATGGGAAAGAGTTCATATGGACATATGAAGAGGTTTTCCTAGGTCCATGGCAGGCTACAGATTACATTTTAGTAATTACTGATGCCTTCACGAGTTATTGTGAATTAGTCCCAGTTCAAAATAAAGACGCAGCCACGGTCGCTAAGGCGTTCAAAAAATATATCTTAGACAGACATAATGCGCCGAACATTTTACTTACAGATAATGGTGGGGAATTTAATAACTTACTATTAGAAGAACTAATTGGGTCGCGCCGGATTATCGCTCGCTCTTATAAAGCTCCAAAGGCCGAGTAATTCGAGTGATTGCGTACCCCAAGCCCTAGCTCCGGTGGTTGGTTATCCAGTACATTCCAACCAACAGCTGAGAGTCGGAGGTTGTCCAGCTACGTTTACTGGTATAGCAGGGCAACTACTAAAGGGAAATCCCGTGGGCTGAAGCACAGCGGCAGAGGCGATCGTCTGACTGCAGTCCTCTGCTTCCTTCGGGCGGCAGCACTGTGCGACCAAAACCGAAGCGTCTACCTTTGTCACGGGTTTTCGCTTCGTTGACACCCATCACGCTTAACCCATTCTTAGTTGAATAGCGCACCAGCCTCTGTTGGTATGTCGGGTGCCAGCAATAACCACGTGGGAACAGTCGACGACCGTTCACCCACTTGCCCACATTGTGGGAAGACCTTCGCCAGCTTTCGGGGCCGTAGGGTCCACGAGAGGCAGGCGCATGCCGGCTCCTTTCATCAGGAGCTGGCGACAAGACACGTTCTGTCCAAGGCTCGATGGTCTGATGAGGAGGTGGAGCTCCTCGCCAGGGCTGAGGCCGGGATGGCAGCTGGTCCCTCACTAGTTGCCGGGCAGGGCCTGAACCAGCGGTTGCGGGAGATTGTCCCTTCTAGGACGGTCGAAGCGATCAAAGGGCTCCGACGCAAGGCGTCATATAAGTCCAGGGTTCAGGAACTGACCTTGAACTTAAACCTGATCCAGGAAACTGGTGAAGGTGAGGTGCTGGGTGGCTCGCCCATTAGGCGGCGTGTCCCAGCCATAACGAGAAGTAACACGCGGGATGACACAGAGGGGGAAGCACCACGTACAGGGATGTACGCGTGTGCGGAACCCGGCGGTGAGACGACCATTCCTTCCGCGGTTTTATCCGTCCCAGCCATTCCGCGGATCCCCCAACCCCAACAAATGATTACTTCCTTTTTGGCGGAGACTGTTGCCTACTTCGACTTGTTATTACTCGACCCCACAAGGACATCGTGGGGCGAGGACGCCCTAAATGTTGCCCTGGACCACTTGCGTCAGGGTGACAGCCTCGCCGCCGCCAGGGCCGCTGCAAAACACGCATCGGAGATGCTAAGTTCTTGCAGCCCGCCCCAAGACCGCCCGGATCGTGGTGAAGGTGGTTCAAGGCAGTCAGCGAACCAGGGCCGTGCACGCCAAGCGGAGGAGACACCTTTGCGCGGGAATCGGCTTAGAAGGGAGCAATACCGCCAAACACAGAGACTCTATCGAGAAAATAGGTCTTTGGCTGCTGGACAGATCCTCAAAGGTGATTGGGAGGTACCGCCAACTTCGGTTGGGCCGGACCGCCTCATTCCCTTTTGGGGGGCTCTCTTCTCTCGACCGTCTGAGCCGGACGAGCGTGTCATCACCGACTACGACTTATACAGTGAGCAAATGGCAAGAGTCATAACCATGGACGAGGTAGCACATCACCTCAAGGCGACGCGAACATCTGCCCCTGGACCTGATGGAATGACGACGAGGTTACTGAAGTCCATTCCTCCGAGGGTACTGGCTAAGATGTTTAACCTTTGGCTTGCTACGTCTGCACTGCCAGAGCCATTCAAGGCAAATAGAACGGTGCTGATACCAAAGGTCCCTAACCCTACCGAGCCCAAGGACTACCGCCCAATTACGATCTCATGCGCGGTAGTCCGACTGCTTCATAAGATACTAAGCAGCCGCATCTCTAGCCTCATCAAGATCGACGAGGCTCAAAAGGCATTTGTCCCAGTTGACGGATGCCTTGAGAACTTGACGATCTTAGATGCGATCGTCGGTCGTGCGCGAGCACACGCCCACGGTGTGCACCTGGCATTCTTAGACATGGCAAAAGCGTTCGATAGTGTTAACCATAGCACTATCGAACGTGCCATGTCGCGGAAGGGGATCCCAGCCCTAGTCAGGTCATATATTATGTCGACGTACGACAGAGCCTTCACAAAAATCGAAGGCAGCGATGGGATGTCGGAGAAAATATATATGACTCGTGGGGTCAAGCAGGGCGACCCATTATCGCCGATGCTCTTTAACCTGGTGATTGACGAGGGAATCACTAGGGTAAAGGAGACCGGCGTAGGGGTAAAGTTAGGTGACAAGACCGTATCAGCGCTGGCTTTTGCTGATGACTTGGTTCTGGTAGCGCAGACGCCCACTGGCTTGCAAAAGGCAATGGACGTCATGGCTGAGACCCTCGCGGGGGGTGGGCTTCAAGTGAACCCAGGGAAATGTCGTACCCTCAGCATGGAGGTTGACGGCAAGCGAAAGACTTGGTACGTCAATAAAAATAGGACGTATCAAGTCTTGGGCAGCGCCGTCGGCTACATGAGTGCTGAGGACGATTATAAGTACCTCGGAATTCTCGTTGGGGCCGGGGGTCGCCGAAAGTCTTATGGGGCCTTGCTAGAAGAGGGGCTAAGAAACATCACCAGGGCCCCTCTAAAACCCCAACAACGGATTGCGCTGCTGGTTGAACATCTGATCCCCAAGCTCATGCATCGACTTGTGTTGGGGGAAGTATATAAGACACAGTTAGCACGCATGGACAGGCAGGTGCGAGTGGCGGTTCGCCGCTGGCTTCGCCTAGCCCATGACGTGCCCTGTGCATTCTTCCACTCGACATCTGGAGATGGTGGGCTGGGCATACCAGACTTTGTCTCAACCGTTCGGCTTAACAAACAAGCGCGGTTTGAAAAACTTCTCACCTCGTCCGACCCAGCAATTCAGGCGGCTGTTCGGGAGCCTGCAGTCTTGAGCAAACTGCAGCGCTGGTCCGGACCCGCATGCATTGCCGGTCGCCAGGCGGGAAGTAAGACCGAACGTCAGCACGTATGGCGTGCCAATCTAATCAGCACTGTTGACGGTGCGGCTCTCGCTCCATCTACCACTGTGCCTCAAGTGAGTAGATGGGTGAATAGTGGGAACCGTTTCTTGTCCGGTGCTGATCATGTGAAGGCCGTTCAAGTGCGGATAGGAGCCTTACCCACCCCTGCCAGGGCGTCCAGAGGCCGGCCCGAAATAAACGGCCTCTGCGACACCTGTCAGAAACCGGGTACGCTGGGTCACATCGCTCAGATGTGCCCACGTACACACGGGGGTCGGGTCAAGAGACACGACAACATCTGTGCGTTTTTGGCTGGACGTCTAAGGCAAAGGGGTTTTCAGGTGTCCTGCGAGCCCCGCATTCCGATTGTGGGGTCCTTTAGAAAGCCGGACATCGTAGCTTCTAAAGGCACGGAGACCTACATAATAGACACCCAGGTCTCCGGTGTTCACTTCCCGCTTTCGGCTGCACATGCCTACAAGTGCAGCTACTATGGTACCCCGGAAGTCTTACAAGGCGTACGGGAATACACAGGTAAAGACACCGTGCATGTTACCTCAGCTACCCTGAGTTGGCGAGGTGCATGGTGTCAAGAAAGCGTTAGTGCTCTCAGGGGGTTAGGGCTGACGTACCGGGACCTAGAGGTGTGCAGCGTCAAAGCCCTAACCTGGACGCATTCCCTTCACAGGATGTGGTCCAAGAGCACAGGTTAGTAGTCGGAGCCTGCCTCAAACATCTGGTGTCGGCCCACCGAGCGGGCGAAAGGTCATCTCCCCCTTGTCGGCTTGGGGTGTGCGGGATTAGGCTGTTCTCCCGTGGCCCCCACAGGCAGGTACCAGTTCCTGAGGGCGGGTTGTCGGGCGGGATGGTGGACGCCTAGGCAGGGCTGCCCATTGCTCCCGCGCGACGGCCGCACCGGAAGGTGAGCGGTGCTGGAAGGTCGCTGTGCCGAAGTCGGCAACCTAAGTCGAAACGGGCCCAACAGAGTCCGAAACATCCTCTAACTGCCACCTCAAACTTATCTCGAACTTTACTATCAGCATTCTGATCTATAATCTTCCTCTTATAGTATCCATACAGTTTTCCTATTAACAACTTCCTTCACTTTCAATACGTAGTGTTAGCCGACGAACCATCACCTTTGCACAGTAATAGATCTTCCCCATCGCACCACTACTAATTGGCAAGATCAGAAAAAAAAAAAAAAAAATAATCGAATACGCATCGTCTCACGATGGTGCGCAACGGGTCTAGACCAGTCAAAGCCTTGATCATCAAGCCCACATAACCACTATACAGCATTTCACAGAACCTAACTGTACAACACAGAGGTATATTGATACGAGATTAGCGCATAAGAACGCGCACTTTCATAAAACATACAAACATCCTACAGCCTGGCTCGAAAACAGGACCCTGCATGGCAGGCTGGAGCGGTACCACAAGGCTATGATTGCCCATAATAGGGACATGACTACTGGAATATTAATAATAGAATACCCTTAGTCTCTCGTTGTAGAGTAACGGGCCTTTAACAGCTCAAATCCAATCAGGCTCACAAAATCATCATACAGCATTTTGCAGAACCTGACTATACAACACAGAGGTATATGGATACAAATATAGTGCATATGAACGCGCACTTTCATAGAACATAGAAACTTCCAACAGCCAGGCTCGAACCCGGGACCCCTGAGTGGAGAGCGGGAGTGCTACCGATTGGTTATGATCATCTATAGTAGAGAAATGACAATTCCAATACTAAGTAATCGAATACCCATCGTCTGACGTTGATGAGCAACGGGGTCAAGACCGGTCAAATCTTATCAAACTCACACAACCAGCAAATAGCATTTTGCAGAACCTAACTATATAACAAGGAGGTATGTGAATACGAATATAGTGCATAAGAAAGCGCACTCTCATAAAACATTCAGACATCTGACAGCCAGGCTTGAGCCCGGAGCCCCTGCGTGGTAGGTGGAGGCGCTACCGCTAGTCTTTGATCGCTCCTAATAAGAAAATGACTGGTCGAATATGAGTAATCAAATACATTTCCACTCATATTGGTAAGAAACGGGTGTAGACTGGTCAAATCCCATCAGGCTTGCACAACCAGCAGATAGCATTTTACCAAAACTAACTGCACAACACGGACTTATGTAAATACGAATACATTGCATATGAACAAGCACTTTCATAGAACATACAAACCTTCAAAAGCCAGAATTGAATCTGAAACCCCTTGAGTGGCAGGCGGAATGCTAGTACTAACAGGGATATGACCATTCGAATACTAAGTCATCGAATACCTTTCGCGTTACATTAGTGAGCAACGGAATGTAGACCGGTCAAATATCATCACCCTCACATAACAAGCAGATAACATTTTACAGAATCTAATGTAGAGCACAGAGGTATATGCAAATGAATATAGTGCATAGGAATGTGCACTTTCACAAAACATACAGTCTTCCAATAGCCAGTCTCCAACTTGCGACGCCTGCGTGGCAGGGGAGAGCGCTACCACTAGGCTATGATCACCCATAACAGGGAAATCACTATTCGAATACTGAGTAATCGAATACCTTTCGTCTCACGTTTGGAGCAACTGGGCTTAGACTGGTCAAATCCTATCAGACTCACGCAAACAGCAGATAGTATATTACGGAACCTAATTGTACCACACGGAGGTATATGAATACGAACATACTGCATATGAACGCAGTCTTTCATAGAACATAGAAACCTACAACAAGCGCTAACTGCAAGGCTATGATCACCCCTAATTGAAATGACTATTCGAATGGTAAGTAGTCGAATACCCTTCCCTTCACGTTGGTGAGCAACGGGGCCTAGACCGACCAATTCCCATATGTCTCAAACAACAAAGCAGGTAGCATTTTAGAGAACCTAACTTTACAATACGGAGTTATATGAATACGAATATAGTACATAGAACATACAATCAGACTCGATCCTGGGACGCCAGCTTGGCAGGCGGGAGCGTTACTGCTACGCTATGATCACCCCTAATGGGGAAATTACTACTTGAATACTGATTAATCGAATACCCTTCGTCTCACGCTAGTAAGCCACGGGGTCGAAACCGATCAAATCCCATCAGGATCAAGCAACAAAGTAGATACCATTTTACAGAACCTAAATGTACAACACAGAGTTATATGGATACGAATATAGTGCATATGAACGCGCACTTTCATAAAACATAGAAACCTCCGACAACCATGGTACTGACGACCATGACGGTGTTGATGATTGTACTGACGACCATGATGGTGTTGATGATGGTACTGACGACCATGATGGTGGTAATGATGGTACTGACGACCATGATGGTGTTGATGATGGTACTGACGACCATGATGGTGGTAATGATGGTACTGACGACCATGACGGTGTTGATGATTGGTACTGACGACCATGATGGTGTGATGTACTGGAATGGTACTGACGACCATGATGGTGTTGAAAGATGGTACTGACGACCATGAGTGATGTATGATGGAAATACTGACGACCATGATGGTGTTGATGATGGTACTGACGACCATGATGGTGTTGATGATGGTACTGACGACCATGATGGTGTTGATGATGGTACTGACGACCATGATGGTGTTGATGATGGTACTGACGACCATGATGGTGTTGATGATGGTACTGACGACCGTGATGGTGTTGATGATGGTACTGACGACCATGATGTGGTGATGATGGTACTGACGACCATGATGGTGTTGATGATGGTACTGACGACCATGATGGTGTTGAAAGATGGTACTGACGACCATGATGGTGTTGATGATGGTACTGACGACCATGAGTGTTGATGTACTGACGACTGATGTGTAGATGGACTGACGACCATGATGGTGTTGATGGTACTGACGACCATGATGGTGTTGATGATGGTACTGACGACCATGATGGTGTAATGATGGTACTGACGACCATGATGGTGTATGATGGTACTGACGACCATGATGGTGTTGATGATGGTACTGACGACCATGATGGTGTTGATGATGGTACTGACGACCATGATGGTGTTGATGATGGTACTGACGACCATGATGGGTGATGATGGTACTGACGACCATGAGTGTTGTATGACAGTGGTACTGGACACATGATGGTGTTGAATGATGGTACTGACGACCATGATGGTGTTGATGATGGTACTGACGACCATGATGGTGTTAGATAATTGGTAACTGACGACCATGATGGTGTTGATGATGGTACTGACGACCATGATGGTGTTGAGTATGATGTACTGACGACCATGTGGTGTTGAGATGGTACTGACGACCATGATGGTGTTATGATGGTACTGACGACCATGATGGTTGATGATGGTACTGACGACCATGATGGTGTTGATGATGGTACTGACGACCATGATGGTGTTGATGAATGTACTGACGACCATGATGGTGTTGATGATAGGTACTGACGACCATGATGGTGTTGATGATGGTACTGACGACCATGATGGTGTTGATAGATGGTAATGACGACCATGATGGTGTTGATGATGGTACTGACGACCATGATGGTGTTGATGATGGTACTGACGACCATGATGTGTAATGATGGTACTGACGACCATGATGTTGATGATGGTACTGACGACCATGATGGTGTTGATAGATGGTACTGACGACCATGATGTGTTGATGAGTACTACACCATGAAGTGTATGAGAGACGACCATGATGGTGTTGATGATGGTACTGACGACCATGATGGTGTTGATGATGGTAACTGACGACCATGATGGTGTTGATGATGTACTGACGACCATATGGTGTTGAGAGACTGACGACATGTGGTGTGAATGATGGTACTGAACGACCATGATGGTTGGTAATGAATGGTACTGACGACCATGATGGTGTTGATGATGGTACTGACGACCATGATGGTGTTGATGATGGTACTGACGACCATGATGGTGTTGATGATGGTACTGACGACCATGATGGTGTTGATGATGGTACTGACGACCATGATGGTGTTGATGATGGTACTGACGACCATGATGGGTGATGATGTACTGACGACCATGATGGTTGTTGATGAGGTACTGCGACCAATAGTGTATGTATGCGACAGATGGTAATGGTACTGCGACCATGATGTGGTAATGATGGTACTGACGACCATGATGGTTAATGATGGTACTGACGACCATGATGGTTTGATATGGTACTGACGACATGAGGTGTTAGATGGTACTGACGACCATGATGGTGTTGATGATGTATGACGACCATGATGTGTTGAGATGTACTGACGACCATGAGGTTTGATGATGGTACTGACGACCATGATGGGTGATGATGGTACTGACGACCATGGGTGTATGATGGACTGACGACATGATGGTGTTGATGATGGTACTGACGACCATGATGGTGTTATGATGGTAGACGACCATGATGTGTGATGATGTACTGACGACCATGATGTTTGATATACACGCCATTGGTTTGATGGTACTGCAACCATGATGGGTTTAGAGGTACTGACACCATATGGTGTTATGATGGTACTACGACCAGTGGTGTTGATGATGTACGACGACCATGATGGTGTTGATGATGTACGACGACCATGATGGTGTTAATGTACTGAGACCATGATGGTGAATATGTACTGACGACATGATGGTGTTGAATGATGGTACTGACGACCAGATGGTGTTGATGATGGTACTGACGACCATGATTGGTGTTGATAATGGTACTGACGACCATATGGGAATGATGGTATGGACATGTGGTTGATGATGTACTGACGACCATGATGGTGTTAATGATGGTACTGACGACCATGATGGTGTTGATGATGGTACTGACGACCATGATGGTGTTGAATGATGGTACTGACGACCATGATGGTGTTTGATGATGTACTGACGACCATGATGGTTTTGATGATGTACTGACGACCAATGATGGTGTTGATGATGGTACTGACGACCATGATGGTGGTAATGATGGTACTGAACGACCATGATGGTGTTGATGATGGTACTGACGACCATGATGGTTTGATGATGGTACTGACGACCATGATGGTGTTGATGATGGTACTGACGACCATGATGGTGTTGATGATGGTACTGACGACCATGATGGTGTTGATGAAGTACTGACGACCATGATGGTGTTGATGATGGTACTGACGACCATGATGGTGGTTGATGATGGTAACTGACGACCATGATGGTGTTGATGATGGTACTGACGACCATGATGGTTTGATGATGGTACTGACGACCATGATGGTGTTGATGATGGTACTGACGACCATGATGGTGTTGATGATGGTACTGACGACCATGGATGTTTGATGATGGTACTGACGACATGATGGTGGTTGATGATGTACTGACGACCATGATGGTGTTGATGATGGTACTGACGACCATGATGGTGTTGATGAATGTAACTGACGACATGATGTTATGATGGTACTGACGACCATGATGGTGTTATGATGGTACTGACGACCATGATGGTGTTGATGATGGTACTGACGACCATGATGGTGTTATGATGGTACTGACGACCATGATGGTGTTCATGATGGTACTGACGACCATGATGGTGTTGATGATGGTACTGACTACTATGATGGTGTTCATGATGGTACTGACGACCATGATGGTGTTGATGATGGTACTGACGACCGTGATGGTGTTGATGATGGTACTGACGACCATGATGTGTTGATGATGGTACTGACGACCATGAAGTTGTTGATGATGGTACTGACGACCATCATGGTGTTGATGATGGTACCGACGACCATGATGGTGGTAATGATGGTACTGACGACCATGATGGTGTTGATGATGGTACTGACGACCATGATGGTGTTGATGATGGTACTGACGACCATGATGTGGTATTCAGCAGAAATAAGTCTTTTTATATTAAAGAACATTACTTCCATTATATAAGAATGAGATAAACTGAAGGTTTCGTGTCTTAATGTACCTTGACCATAAACGTTTTAGGTCTTGCATCAAGAGTATCAATATCAATATGATCCTGTTTAATTATTTCTTGAACGATGTCCACAGCTCTCTCATCAGATTGGGTACCCATATGATCGTCAAATAAATTAAGGTTGTATTCCTTTTCGATGTCAGGGTGTTTGGCAGTATAATCCAAAATGCCAAACATTAATATGTGCACGAATCTACTGACTTTCCCTGTAGGCAGTAATGCTGGAAGTAACCACCAGCTGGTCTTCCAGACCTTAGTACAGCTTCCTGGATACCTTGAGGATAGCTCACTCATGCAGGATCGAAAACAATATGTATTTTTAAAATCTATTGTACAGTAAGATTATCATTATCCCTTAGTACAAAAAAATAGTATTTCTTTACAATGTTGGAGGAGTAAACTGGACACTCCCTTCAGTAGTGAGATTCAACAATGAATCGCAGTTTGGTGATGACGGTGTCGAGAGAAGGCCGGGCTCTGGGACTGTCGTCTTGGATTTCGGCTTGAAGCATGATAAGCTCCCATATGACCTCATCGTCGGACACCTTCTTCGTTACGGTGCCTATAACCTCTCCAAATGAGTAGACGTCGCAGGCTGGGGTCAATGGCACTCCTTCATACAACTCGGGTGCATACCAAGGTCGTCTCCCACTCTTGCCCGAGAAGATGAGGATTTTGCCTATTTCTGTGGCTAACCCATAGTCAATAATGTGGATGTCGATATCTTCGGAAACTTCGACTGTTATATTGTTTGTTTTGAGGTCAGTGTGCACGAAGCCGTGATCGTGGATTTCTTGTAGTCTGGAGGCCACGGTAATGAGAGACTCGATGAGTTCTCGCTGCGTGCAGCTGTTGATGTAGGTGTCGTAAATCTCTCCAGTGTAGGACATGAAGACCCTGGCAGGCTCCAGACTCAAGCCATATATATCAGGGGCTCCTCCAGCGCCTGCTAGTTCACGCTGGATCCTGACTTCACTCAGCAATTCGGGAATGTTTTCCAATTTTAGGAGAGTCTTCATGACAACCACTTGGTCATTGATTTTGACCAGTTCTACTCTTCCGTTGCCACCAATCCCAAGCAACTGTAGGTAGTGGATATCATTGTCGTCGGGTTGTACGAGGAGGTCATGTTCATCGTCTTGGAGAAGGTGTACGAAGCTCTCACGTGAAGTAGTGGAGACGACGATAAAGTCACTGTGGCCAAAGGAAGAAGATGAGGTGTTACCTGCTTCTGCAGATGAAGAAGGAGGCGCGTGTACCCGTTCTTCATGACCAGGAGGGTGAGAGGTAATGTGTGTGTGAAGCTCCTGAAGACAGGTGCCGGAGTCGTTCACGTACACCTTGTCTGCTCCAGCCCGTACCAAGAGCTGGTCTTGGTCCTGACGAATAAGGGATTGTGAATACGAGATCATTTCGCTGATATTGTTACAAGATCATTCAACACTTTACGAAGTAAACTTTCATAGCCTTGTAGCTTTAGAATATAGTGAAGCATATTCAAATATAGTAAATATAGTTAAGTCTGTTTTTCCAAGAACTAGATTTTACCGGATAAGGAGTTGATAAAACTGGATTATACCGAATGAGAATAAAAGTTACATTAGAATGGACAAGGAAAAAAGAAAAAAAATTCATACATAACCTTTAAAGGTCAGGTTCGAGTGTACCTTTATCAAACTATGGCGTTTGGCCTGACCGATAAAGATCAGTGTAGAGAAGATGTAGATCTAGTGAAGAGAAAGATATTAGTGAAGATGAAGGGGGCTATTTTAATAGTGTAGAGACGATGAGGGTGTAGTGAAGATAAAATGTGTAGCGAAGATGAAGGGGGCAAGTGTAAGTGAAAGTTTTGAGACGATGATGGTGTAGCGAAGATGAAGTGTAGTGAAGATCAACGTCGTCGGCTATATGTAGGTGAGACTGTACTAAATATGTGGGTGTAGTGAACATAAATTGTTGATCGAAGATGAAGGGGGGCTATTGTGTGAGTGTAGAGATGAGGATGTAGTGAAGATAAAATGTAGTGAAAAGAACAGAGGCATGTCAGGTGAGAGTTTAGAGACAATGAGGGTGTAGTTAAGATAAATCTGTGTTGTGAAAAGGACGGAGGAAAGTGTAGGTGAGTATAGGGTGTACCGAAAGGAAAGATACAGAGATGGCCTTGTGCACACCCTCTGGCATCACCCGGTCGTAGGTTAAGGGGTATTGAGTGTGTAGCGAAGGTGAGGAACCAATGAAAATATGGAGTGGAAGTGAAGAAGAATGGGTCGTGCCATTGGCTTTGTTCCGACTTGATCTATTTGAAAGATGAAGGAACAGATGGACACATTCCTTCATGAGACAGAATTTGGGGCCTTTTATGATCCAAGGAGAGTGTGTATATGCGTGTGTGTGTGTGTGTGTGTGTGTGTGTGTGTGTGTGTGTGTTGATATGTACATTTATGTTGTGCCATGTTAGCATTCTTGACTGTGTTGCTTTGTGACGTGTTACTATCCCGGCTGTGTTGTACTGTAGCGGTGCTGGAACATATGCTATCTAACTTCCCAAGGTGTAGTGTATTGAGTTAGTGTTCCAAGATCTCTTGTGCTAACATAATATGTCTATGTCCCTTGTGTTTCTAGTGTCCTTAGGTGAGTTGTGTCAGAGTCCACGGCTGGATCACATTATACTAGTATCGTCAGCTGTGCGTTTGTTGTCTTCTGTGTGATGTTCACATCCCTCTTTGTGTTATGTTCTGTTAGTGTCTCCAACTGTTTTATATGTCGTCAGTATTCTCTGTTGTGTTGGGTTATGCTTAATTCCCCGGATGTCTTAGTTTAACGTTGTGTTTCTAGCTGTGTAGTGTTGGTCTATCTGACTGCATTATATTGAAAGTATTTTCTATTGTATTGAGCGTCACTAATATGTTGTGTAGCGTAGGTGCCTCCAGTTATGTTGTATTCTTTAAAATTGGATGTGGTGTACTACATTAGTCCCCCGCTATGCTATGTTGTATAGTGTGTCTTCATTAAGGGGATTTCAATTTTGTTTTATAGTATAATGCCCTGCTATGCTCTCTTGAGCATGGTTAGTGGCGTCCCACCATGTTGTGTTCGTACTGCCTAATGTGTTATTTGTGCTGTTTATTGTTGTCACCATTAGTGTGTAACACACACACACACACACACACACACACACACACACATACACACACGTTACATATATTAATAAATAATATATATATATAATATATATATATATATACATATATGGGGATAGGGGAGAAAGAATACTTTCCACGTATTCCCTGCGTGTCATAGAAGGCGACTAAAAGGGAAGGGGGCGGGGGGCTGGAAATCCTCCCCTCTCGTTTTATTTTTTTAATTTTCCAAAAGAAGGAACAGAGAACAGGGCCAGGTGAGGATATTCCCTCAAAGACCCAGTCCTCTGTTCTTAACGCTACCTCGCTATCGCGGGAAATGGCGAATAGTATGAATATATATATATATATATATATATATATATATATATATATATATATATATATATATATATATATATATTTTTTATACTATTCGCCATTTCCCGCATTAGCAAGGTAGCGTCAAGAACAGAGGACTGGACCTTTGAGGGAACATCCTCACCTGGCCCCCTTCTCTGTTCCTTCTTTTGGAAAATTAAAAAAAAACTGAGAGGGGAGGATTTCCAGCCCCCCGCTCCCAATAATAATAATGATAATAATAATAATAATAATAATAAATGATAATAAAAACATAAACAGTAAGGAAAAGTTCATTGAATTTAGGTAGCCATTCAGCTGAAAATACACGATTGAAATGTTACAGAACTGGAAAATTATAAAAGTACCTATTAACTAGTGCATGTGAGCATTTACAAGGAAGTTACCAACTCTGCCTACTTGTGGTTATGTACTGAAGAAAATCTCATCTTCAGCAAGACTGTCATCAAAGTATAACACTGTCAAAAAACTCATTTCAGAGGAGTCCACCCCTTCCCTGGTACTACTTGCAGTGAAACTTTTGGAACCCTACAGAAAGGGTCCTAGGGTTATATAATAATAATATATTAATGAGCAACATATTACTAAGACTAATACATGAATACAGAAAATCAATTTGTGGAATAATGAATGTATATCATGACATTTGGGTTAATAAATACTATCATACTCAAAAAGCTTATCACATAATGTGCAGAAAATAATTTCATTTTTCCACCTTTATTCTATATCTTGGATATTTTTTCACTTGCGGTTATGACTTTTACATCCCCCCTACTATCTTGAATATTTTCATCAACTGATTTTCAAAATATATGATGATGAGTATGAAACACCTTAAAAACAGGTGGGAAAATGCTGAAGAATTATATGATAATACAGATGAAAATGTACATATGACTACCTGATACATGCAAGTAAATAATGAAGGCAAAATACTAGGTTCTGCACTACTTACCAAACAAACATGAAGTTATGAACATGGCCTTCATACGAACAACTGATTAAGTCAATCTGGAGTAATCTTATGGCTGAATATAAGTAAGAAGGAGCTCCTGGGGCAGGACGTAAGTTAGTAAGTATAAATAAAATATATATCAATAACTGTTGAAACTAAAATTAGATTGTTAGTGAAAGATATTTCATTTGGCAAACATATTCAAATTTGACATACTTACATGACATTTACTGGGCACTTCCTTTAGCATCCTTATGACTAGCACAATGAGTGTTTATGACTTTCTTAGAATATCATAAGCTGAAATTAAATCTCTTAAATCTGCACTCAGACATAGCCCAAGTTTGGTCATTATGAGATTTACTGGACCTGGTATTTAAAATTCATTTTTTCCAGATCTTTTGTTTACAAGATACTAAAGACAAAAGATTCCCTTTCACTGTATTTCCACATGTCTTTTTTGCAATATACAGTAGTGTTGCAGTTCATATTCTAATCATTATTCTCCAAATAAATAAAGGAATAAATAAAATCTTAATTTCATCTGCAGTATAAAACAGTGTGCTGTGAAGTAATGTGTGCTTAATTTTACTATGAAATGAATGATGATTCCAAGTTGTGTTACATTCACAGTATATTCAGTATACTACAAGTTTTTGTGGTGGATTCATTCCTGGATCACTCTGATCTTATTAATGAAATTTTCAAGCAAAGTGTAATGATAGAACTATGTTTAGCATCTGTGTACAAGGACTAAAACAAGGATTAAATGCAAAAGGATTTTACTTGGATAACTTGCATTATACGTTAATATTCATTCAGTTCTTATAAAATCAAGACAGCTCACAGACACTAACAATGTATCTGTCCACCGTATGATCAATAAATATAAAAAACTGAAGAAACATAGCTACTGTTAACCAAAGCTGACATCCATACGATTTTGTACATATATTTCTGATACCAAAGGAATGAATAAATTATTTTCAAAATTTCACGAACACAAAGTTATGTCCATATATTCAATATATCACTGCTCATTTACTACCTGTTCTTGAAATATCAGATGATTTATTAGGGCCTTAAAGTAATATTTGTTTTCCTTGAAATTCAAAATGAAAAGGAGAATAAACATATGCTGTATTTTTCCCTTTTTGCAATAAAAACAAGTACTCTGCATCCTGATATGACTCAAAAGGTTTATAAATGATCAAAGCATAAATTGTTCCTGTATAACATTTAGAATGAGATCTGACAATCCATCAAAATGCTATATAAATATATGACAGAAAAGTTAACCTCTTGCTAGAATTTTCTTGAGAGAGATAAATCCATAAAACTGACCTAAAGTGCGAATTGCACAGAGGAATATGAATTAACATTCTTCGTGCCTGTTATTCAAATTCCATCACCTACTAAAGTGACATACTATCTTGTCTATGAATTATCTCTATTCTCAGAGCCAAGTTCATTATCTAAATCACAAGGTGTAGCTGCTTCTATGTAAATATATTTTGTCATCTTCCAAAACAAATGTGTGAGAAAAGTAGAAATATCAATGTTTGGTGTTGGGGCTAAGATGGCTAGTAAACTAAAGATAAACTATTATTGTGGGTGGATTAAGAAAAGAATGGTTGTAGTATGCAAAAGGATATAGGTAGGTTGCTACTTTAGGGAAAATAGTAGGGTTATATTCTAGGTAGAGCGATTCTTAAAAGAAACCAGGCATCCATCTTCTTGATCCTGTTTTTATATGCAACATGACTGGAGATTTATAAATACATAACTAACCCTACTAAAATCCAGAGTAACATTTCAAAATACATGTTTTAAATTTTTCTGTAGATGATGTGACATTATGGAAAAAATTTCTAAAGCGTTCATTCATTAAAAAAAAGAACAGGTGCAATATCATATGAATACTTGAGCCACAATGCCTTTTTGGAATGTATCAAAACTAATGTAATCCACTGTGTATTCGGTGTAATTCAGGATGTCATGGCAAGTACCAAGTTTTGGGGAAGAACATTATTATAATATTCAGCTGGTGGTTATTTCTTAAGTTTCAGTACTGCTGCTTTTCCCAAATTCACATAATATAAATGATTCAGAGACCCATTGATACCTTTTAACATGTTTGTATTACTCGATTCTTATGACATGATAACGTAGATAAGCCAAACCGTCTTTTGGAAAATTGAAAGTGAGAGTAAAGGATTTCCGGCCTTCTGCTCCCTCCCCTTTTAGTTGCCTTGTACGAGACGCAGGGAATACGTGGCAAGTATACTTTCTTCCCTATCCCCAGGGATAACAGCATCTGGTGTTCCCAGACGGTCACCCATCCAAGTACTAACCAGACCCAACGTTGCTTAACTTCCCTGATCGGACGATATATATATATATATATATATATATATATATATATATATATATATATATATATATAATATATATATATATCATATATATATATATATATATATATATAACACAGAAAACAATGAATTTCCCAAATAACAAAAATGGAAGCGCCGGGGTTTCAACCCGGGACCTCTCGCATGCCAAGCGAGTGCTCTACCACTGAGCTACGCCCCCAAGAACATATTTTGTGACATAGTATTATATGAAGCACTGAGATTACCATGGCAAAATAGTGTTTGACCGACCGTTGCCGACTAGCCGGCAAAATAACCACAGGGTAAATCTCCATGTTGCTGTCGTGTTTTCCTCTCAATTTTCCACGAAGAAATGAGTTTTAATTTTTTATTGTCGTTGCAATAGACTGGAACTAAGCAATAGACTGGAACTAAGCAATAGACTGGAACTAAGCAATAGACTGGAACTAAGCAATAGACTGGAACTATGTAATAAACTGGAACTAAGCAATAGACTGGAACTAAGCAATAGACTGGAACTAAGCTGACCTGGTATGAGGTCAGAGCCCTCATTATCATCCCTGCTAACTACCGGAAGCAGATTAAGTCGTTCCACAACCGATGTCCGGCCCATGTTAACTCTGATGTGCCCAGCAGTTGGAGGAGGATCGCCAGAAGCTTCTGGAAGATTTCAAGGACGTCTTGGTGGACTGACCCTTTCAGATAAGGTCGAAAACCCCAATTTATTGTGAAGATCTTCACGCTAACGTTGGATGAACATACTGAATGTTGCACACACGTGATGCGGACAAAATGAAAAAAGAAAAAGACAAAAATTATGTCTGGTGTGGGTCTCGAACCCACGACCTTGAGTTTATCAGACTCATGCTCTACCACTGAGCTAACCAGACAATAGAAAATTTGTCTGTTTCTTCAGTTTGAAATAATGAAAATCTTTGCGAGGCAGCGTTAAGAAAAGAGAGATGTCTTTGACGAAATTTACTTGCTTGACTCCTTCTTCTGTTCCTCATTATCAAAAGTAAATATACTGAAGGATGTATATATATATATATATATATATATATATATATATAATATATATATATATATATATATATATATATATATATATATATATATATATATATATATATATATATATATATATATTTCTATGAGTCCACGGGGAAAATGAAACACAAAAAGTTCCCAAGTGCACTTTCGTGTAATAATCACATCATCAGGGGAGACACAAGAGAGGAATATAACAGTCAGTTGATATACATCGAAGAGACGAAGCTGGGACGCCATTTGGTAAACATGTGATTGTCCAAAATTGTGATCCTTTCCAATATATATATATATATATATATATATATATATATATATATATATAATATATATATATATATATATATATATATATATATATTTTTTTTTTTTATACTTTGTCGCTGTCTCCCGCGTTTGCGAGGTAGCGCAAGGAAACAGACGAAAGAAATGGCCCAACCCCCCCCATACACATGTACATACACACGTCCACACACGCAAATATACATACCCACACAGCCCTCCACGGCCCACCCCGGATGCTCCACATGCCCTGATTCAATCCACTGACAGCACGTCAACCCCTGTATACCACATCGCTCCAATTCACTCTATTCCTTGCCCTCCTTTCACCCTCCTGCATGTTCAGGCCCCGATCACACAAAATCCTTTTCACTCCATCTTTCCACCTCCAATTTGGTCTCCCTCTTCTCCTCGTTCCCTTCACCTCCGACACATATATCCTCTTGGTCAATCTTTCCTCACTCATTCTCTCCATGTGCCCAAACCATTTCAAAACACCCTCTTCTGCTCTCTCAACCACGCTCTTTTTATTTCCACACATCTCTCTTACCCTTACGTTACTTACTCGATCAAACCACCTCACACCACACATTGTCCTCAAACATCTCATTTCCAGCACATCCATCCTCCTGCGCACAACTCTATCCATAGCCCACGCCTCGCAACCATACAACATTGTTGGAACTACTATTCCTTCAAACATACCCATTTTTGCTTTCCGGGATAATGTTCTCGACTTCCACACATTTTTCAAGGCTCCCAAAATTTTCGCTCCCTCCCCCACCCTATGATCCACTTCCGCTTCCATGGTTCCATCCGCTGACAGATCCACTCCCAGATATCTAAAACACTTCACTTCCTCCAGTTTTTCTCCATTCAAACTCACCTCCCAATTGACTTGACCCTCAACCCTACTGTACCTAATAACCTTGCTCTTATTCACATTTACTCTTAACTTTCTTCTTCCACACACTTTACCAAACTCAGTCACCAGCTTCTGCAGTTTCTCACATGAATCAGCCACCAGCGCTGTATCATCAGCGAACAACAACTGACTCACTTCCCAAGCTCTCTCATCCCCAACAGACTTCATACTTGCCCCTCTTTCCAGGACTCTTGCATTTACCTCCCTAACAACCCCATCCATAAACAAATTAAACAACCATGGAGACATCACACACCCCTGCCGCAATCCTACATTCACTGAGAACCAATCACTTTCCTCTCTTCCTACACGTACACACGCCTTACATCCTCGATAAAAACTTTTCACTGCTTCTAACAACTTGCCTCCCACACCATATATTCTTAATACCTTCCACAGAGCATCTCTATCAACTCTATCATATGCCTTCTCCAGATCCATAAATGCTACATACAAATCCATTTGCTTTTCTAAGTATTTCTCACATACATTCTTCAAAGCAAACACCTGATCCACACATCCTCTAAAACTTCTGAAACCACACTGCTCTTCCCCAATCTGATGCTCTGTACATGCCTTCACCCTCTCAATCAATACCCTCCCATATAATTTACCAGGAATACTCAACAAACTTATACCTCTGTAATTTGAGCACTCACTCTTATCCCCTTTGCCTTTGTACAATGGCACTATGCACGCATTCCGCCAATCCTCAGGCACCTCACCATGAGTCATACATACATATATATATATATATATATATATATATATATATATATATATATATATATATATATCGAAAAGGATCACAATTTTGCACGTGATCAAGTTTATTCTTATGAGTCCACGGGGAAAATAAACACGATAAGTTCCTAAGTGCACTTTCCTGTAAAACTCACATCATCAGGGGAGATACAAGAGAAAAATATAACAGTCAGTTGATATACAACGAAGAGACGGAACGAGGATGCCATATGGTAAACATGTGATTGTCCAAGAAAGACAACAAGCGTATCATAAACTTATTATGTGGAGAAGAAGGTGAATTGTTTACAAATTCTATCAACATTAAAGTTATCCAATCTGTATAGACCATCACTGATATTAAGATTATAATTCTTTGTGTATTGAAATTTCAATGATGGCCAATTGTGTATTATATTTATCATATAATGCAATTGTGTCAAATAATGGAGATAAAGAATGAAAGATAAACTATGGCCATGATTTCTACCAGCTCAAGTGCATTAGATATGGTGGACAATTCAGTTTAAGTGAAGATGCCCAATTGTACATTATATGTATCATATGGGACATTTCAGTTTGTAGTGAAGATGCCTTACTTTGTATTGTATATATATTCCAAACTAATGTTGGCAAGTAGTGAAAATAAAGAATTAGAGATCATTAAATTCTATGGCCGTGATTTCTTCCAGCTCAAGAGTAGTAGATATGGCGGGCAATTCAGTTTACGGTGAAGATTCTGTATTGTATATATCATATTGTACTCTAGGTGTTTCAAGAAGTGAAGATACAGAAGCCCTCTTTCTCAATCCTTGCACCTATCTCTTGACTTCTTGCCTCCTTCTCTTATACATCTCCCAGCCATTTGCACTATTTCTCTGCAAAACTCTTCCAAATGCTTCTCTTCTCTTCTCTTTTACTAATATATATATATATATATATATATATATATA
>NC_092265.1:29636620-29637879 GCF_036320965.1 Panulirus ornatus
TCATCTGATAAAACATGAAGCAACGCCAAATATTACATGATCCACCTAAACTATTGAGAATGATCAAGTCTGATATTGTTACGTTACGTCATCCAGTCTTGCCACTCACATGTTACCGTAATCACGACTACATACATAGTGTTACGAGTGATATTACTGTATGTACTGTAGTAAAGTACTGTGGTTATGTGGACACCAGACGAGACCATCATTATGATGTGTCACCAACATGTATCTATAATGCTTCTATAACCAGCATGATCAAGAAGGTTATAACAACATTATCCTTGTGTCACCAACATGTATCTATAATACTTCTATAACCAGCATGATCAAGAAGGTTATAACAACATTATCCTTGTGTCACCAACATGTATCTATAATACTTCTATAACCAGCATGATCAAGAAGGTTATAACAACATTATCCTTGTAGTTGTTGGATCAGTGTAGAGCAGAGCAATACCTGGTGAACATTACTTCCTGGTTGGTGGCCGCCATAAATACCACCAGTGTTTATAAGCTCACACATCACCAGGGGTTAAGATATGGTGTTATCCCTCACTGCTCTATATAGCACCAGCCACGGTGGGTGGGTCCGCCTCCAGCTTATACCTCACTCCTACTCTTCTATATCCCTAACTTCCTTGTGATCATCTCACTTTGAATAACTAGATCTTCACATAACAGTTGTTTGTTGTTGTTGTTGTTGTTGTTGTTGTTGTTGTTGTTGTTACATGTTGTAGGTTTATGTTCTGCCACTGGACGACTCGTTCTCTGATCTTACCCAACAGATAAATGTTTGTGTCGAGATTCGTCAGGTGTTTATCATACGGAGTCTGTAACACGTAAGTCTGTCTATCGTTCACTATACTGGATAGTAACTGGTAAAGGTTATTAAAGATATCTACACCAGAATCTGTGCCACACAACAAAACATACAAATCACGATATTTGCAACATGATAACATGTTTGACCATCAGCAGGTAAGGTCATCAAGCCGCACCATACATACGTCAGACAGTAACATCAGTTGTATAACAGGATGTATATATGTTGTTGGATTTAAGGGCTATCACCTAAAGGTCATGAAGCCAGAATGTGAACCATAAGTTCAACATAAAATGATGGTCCAGGTCCAGCAGGTAGCTGCATATGAAGCTATGAATGTCTGTCTTGATTACTGACGACGTAGAGGGAAGAGTTTGGCAGGAAGGGGAGTGTGGTGGAGTTTGCTGGAGGGTTCTCGGGAGTGTTGT
>NC_092265.1:29637979-29730479 GCF_036320965.1 Panulirus ornatus
TTTTGGTCATGAGATATTATTCACAAGGTGTAACAGGACTCCATCCGTCAGCTGTGTCACCACCAGTGACAAGTCATCCTTAGCAAGGCTGTGTCATCCTCAAAGGACGGAGAGAAATAGTACAGTCTCGTCGGAAGTGTTCTTGCTTAAAGATGTCTACCTTCCCCTGCTCCTGTGTAGAGTGCAGCAGCCACGAAGGTGTAGGAGCGCCATCAAAGGTGTGCTGGTGATGTGTGGTAATAATAATAATACTGTTCACACCATCAACAACAACCATTTTTCAGGTCTGTCTGTCCTACTTGTCGTTGCAGCACGTAACTCTGCCATTGCATATGTCTTCCTTGAACGTACACCTTCCTATATTTCACTGTCCCAACTGTTTAGACAATAATACGTTGAAAGGATTGTTAGGTGACTTTAAAGTGGAACATATAAAGGATTAGTGACCTAATGACCTTCCATAGGTCGCTGTTCGTTTGACTCCACCATTCGTCGTACGAACAGGGTGAGAGCGTGTACGGTCTCAGAATCATCTTGAACCCCTGGGAAAACTGTTCAAGATGATTCGATTGATGGTTATAACATGACCTTTACCGCAGGTATGGCCCTTGCAATCAATAGGGGTGAAAACCTTACTTATATGGGCCAAATATTTAGTGAGCGTGTGTATGACCTTAACCTGGCAGTTGATGAGCCACAAGCCCAAATAACCAACCAACCTGGCGATTATTTTAGATGTCTTGCTTGAGTGACAATGTAGCACCTGGGTTGAGCCTAAGGACTTGTTACCCTCCTCCTTTCAGTGTGTTTTCTATTTCTTCTTCACAACACTCCCGAGAACCATCCAGCAAACTCCACCACACTCCCCTTCCTGCCAAACCCTTCCCTCTACGTCGTCAGTAATCAAGACAGACATTCATAGTTTTATATGCAGCTACCTGCTGGACCTGGACGATCATTTTATGTTAACTTATGGTTCACATTCTGGCTTCATGACCACAAGCTGATAGCCCTTAAATCCAACAACATATATACATCCTGTTATACAACTGATGTTACTGTCTGACGTATGTATGGTGCGGCTTGATGACCTTACCTGCTGATGGTCATTAAGTCAAACATGTTATCATGTTGCAAATATCGTGATTTGTATGTTTTGTTGTGTGGCACAGTTTCTGGTGTAGATATCTTTAATAACCTTTACCGGTTACTATCCAGTATAGTGAACGATAGACAGACTTACGTGTTACAGACTCCGTATGATAAACACCTGACGAATCTCGAAACAACAAATTATTTGTTGGGTAAGATCAGAGAACGAGTCGTCCAGTGGCAGAACATAAAACTACAACATGTAACAACAACAACAACAACAACAACAACAACAACAACAACAAACAACTGTTATGTGAAGAGCGAGTTATTCAAAGTGAGATGATCACAAGGAAGTTAGGGATATAGAAGAGTAGGAGTGAGGTATAACCTGGAGGCCCACCGTGGCTGGTGCTATATAGAGCAGTGAGGGATAACACCATATCTTAACCCCTGGTGATGTGTGAGCTTATAAACACTGGTGGTATTTATGGCGGCCACCAGGAAGTAATGTTCACCAGGTATTGCTCTGCTCTACACTGATCCAACAACTACAAGGATAATGTTGTTATAACCTTCTTGATCATGCTGGTTATAGAAGCATTATAGATACATGATGGTGACACAAGGATAATACTGTTATAACCTCTTGATCATGCTGGTTATAGAAGCATTATAGATACATGTTGGTGACACAAGGATAATGTTGTTATAACCTCTTGATCATGCTGGTTATAGAAGCATTATAGATACATGTTGGTGACACAAGGATAATGTTGTTATAACCTTCTTGATCATGCTGGTTATAGAAGTATTATAGATACATGTTGGTGACACAAGGATAATGTTGTTATAACCTTCTTGATCGTGGTGGTTATAGAAGTGTTATAGATACATGTTGGTGACACAAGGATAATGTTGTTATAACCTCTTGATCGTGGTGGTTATAGAAGTATTATAGATACATGTTGGTGACACAAGGATAATGTTGTTATAACCTTCTTGATCATGCTGGTTATAGAAGCATTATAGATACATGTTGGTGACACAAGGATAATGTTGTTATAACCTTCTTGATCATGCTGGTTATAGAAGCATTATAGATACATGTTGATGACACATCATAATGATGGTCTCGTCTGGTGTCCACATAACCACAGTACTTTACTACAGTACATACAGTAATATCAGTCGTAACAACACTATGTATGTAGTCGTGATTACCGTAACATGTGAGTGGCAAGATTGGATGACGTACGTAACAGTATCAGACTTCATCATTCTCAATAGTTTAGGTGGATCATGTAATATTTGGCGTTGCTTCATGTTTTATCAGATGATAAAATGATGGTTGGCCTAATGACCTTCACAAGTCAGTGGTCATTAAATCCAACACAGCAACCAACCACTCAGGATGACCAGGAGGGAGCCACCTGGTGCAGACCAAGTGTACCAACCTGGTGGAGAGGATCAACTGCTCCACCTCAGGATAAGAGCTGCTCAAGTTCTGTAGTAAGGGACACTCCAAGTGGCATGTGAAACTACCAGTCTCACTTACAAACTACCGCCCGGCTGGCCGGTGGGTGGCTGTGGCCATCATGAACCCAGGGCTACACACACCGCCCACTGACCTGATCACCGGCCGGTGGGTGTGGCCAACTTGAACCCAGGGGCTACACACACACACCGCCCACTGACCTGACCACCACCACTGTGACCTGACCACGTATGGCAATAAGCTCATCCTTGGACAACATTAATCAAATACCTAGACAGAATTTTTATGTTAGATAAGACATTTCTTGATAGTAAACATAAGAAATGATGACGAAAGATAAGGGACGCTATTAGAGGTAAATATTTTGTTAAAGCATGAAATACTCTTCCTCAAACTAGCTCCCTGTACTGTATTTTCATTTACAGACCCAGAGGAAAATATATTCTGTGGTTGATCGATATAAATGTTTATGTTTAACAGGTTATCTATTTCTGATAGTATTTCACTGATTCAGGTTTAAAGACCTTAGTTCTGAACAACCATTATAATGCAACACAATACATATTTATCATAAACAAATCATTTATCACAATAACCATTGTGTTTGTACCAGATTCTTTACGTCCTCAATCACGTTTGTTAATATATAAGGAATTTTTCCGCCATATTTCAATACATAACATATATCTACACGTGTGGAAATATATGTATATGTTTTTAAAAATTTTTCTTTGGCTTTTATAATTAAGGTGTAAGATATCCATCTGAAGAAAATACTAGATAATATTATAGGTTATGTGTGTGTGTGTGTGTGTGTGTGTGTGTGTGTGTGTGTGTGTGTGTGTGCGTGTGAGTGCACACAGGAGTTAAAACGTATTTTACACTTACAAGGTTAAAAGACGGGGCAACACGAATGTACAAATCCTTCCTCAAAAGACTCACGTGATAATGATTAAAGTAGTATTCACACACACACACACACAAACACACACACACACACAAACACACACACACACACACACACACACACACACACACACACACACACACACACACACACACACACAAAGCGGCACTTTCAATTTTTGATGTAGATTGATTTCCTATCTTACTTTCGTCTACGGAATTCTACATCTTCAGTTCAGCACACCATTGTGATAATGAAGGGAAAATCACCACATTTACAACCCGAGTGCACGTAGCTTATCCCACCTCGTTAGAGAGAAAACTTGCCTGCATTTGAATCAATGAACGGGAACAGAGAAGACAAAGTTTTATTATACATTTATTATACAACTATATAATTTATATTATATACATTACCACATTTCCTGCACTTTCCATCACAAATTTGCTGAGGTCATAACCTTGTAGTTACCATTACCTTACAACCTTAAGGATGGTGGTCTACAACACCTCTAGATTGATGGAGAAAACGAAAAGTTTCGTTTTACAATTAAGACCACAGAAATGCGGTAATTCCACTTCACTACCACTAACTACTAGTTATTTTACTTGTTGATTTTCACGGCTAAGATTTTCATCCTCTGAGCGAAGCCATACAATAATCGTCCTTATCTACTCTGAGCATTAGATAGCCTCCTGATGATCAAGATTGCTGTTTTGGTTGTCCGTTTCCCTTGTTACTGCTGCGCCTCACTGCACACCTTACATGAGTGCCTTCCACAGTATTAGGGACAGCTGCTGGGCCTCACTGTAGCTACTTCTGGGACGGTTGCCAATCTTCCTCGTATTCCCTCATGACCACAGCGCCAAACCGACTCCCGCCATCAGGCCGAAACGCACAAACATTTCTGACAAAATTGAGACAACGCTTTCGCGTCAGTTTTGACACCAAGTGAATTTCTACGACAATTACGTTCAAGATGCTTGGTTTTTCGTTCATGGATTGAACAGAAGCAACCAACGATGGTTGCTACTGCCCAATCCATGAAGTCCCCCCCACCACGGAAAGGTAACCAAGCTTCGGGGGGGATGGGTGTTTACCCTGACGCCAACGGAGAAACTCAATATTAGTGCAGAGATCTTTTCCTCGGTAAAGAAAGTGTAGCCGGACTCCGCCCTCATGAGGTTACTGCACGACAGCAAAGATCACCCTTTGGTAGGCTGTGCTATAGGCAGCACAGCTCCGTCAAAGATCTCATTCCATAAGTGAACTTATATAGATTCCTTTTTGAACATTTTGTCTTGTCTATAAGGAACTCATCAGTTCTTCTCCAGTGAAAGCAAAAAATCATCGAGAAATTCATTTGTCTTCTCAATATCAGGATCTTGTGGCTCTGTTTGGGGGCCGGGGCTGGTGGGCTGTGTGTCTGGCTGTGTCTGGAGAGCGGGGCTGGTGGTCTCTGTGACTGGCTGTGTCTGGAGAGCGGGGCTGGTGGTCTCTGTGACTGGTTGTGTCTGGGGAGCGGGGCAGGTGGTCTCTGTGACTTGCTGTGTCTGGGAAGCGGGGCTGGTGGTCTCTGTGGCTGGCTGTGTCTGGAGATCAGGGGAAGTCTTGGGCATAAATTTCAATATACTGTGAGCGATATCGTCTCTCAACCGATTCCTCTCGATCTTCTCTTGCACGGCCTTCATGATACGTTTGGGCGGCTTTCTCCATTTTCTTTGCATTTCAGTTGGTGATCCTGCGCCATCGAGCCACATGATACCAGAATAGTATCGTTCCTGTTTCCCAACGGGTCCAATCTTGGTGTCACACATGATGCCGAGTGAACCCAAATGGCGGCCGATGTTTACGTTGGAAGCCACGGGCTCGTTATGTATCTTGCAGTAACTTTCATACCGTTGCTGCAGCTCTTTCCTGCTGATAAGGTACCGCTTCATAGTAATAGTCTTTCCCTTCATTTGAACGAAGGTATTCATGAAACTAACAAAGGAAGCCTTTCCTTTGTAATCCCGTTTGTAGTAACAGAAAGCCATTGAAGACGTGGATTGGGTCAGGCGAAGTTACACAGACTAACAAGATAGTCCTATAATCAATGATCCTGTATCAGCACTGAACTCGAAATACGTCAGAACGACAATTTCAACCCAGGGCTGGAGGGCCAGTTGATGATATTCTCACGTCTTGCTCAACCAAGTAACCTCGGTTAGACCTTGTTTATATTTAAATATAGTAAAGCTAATATAGTGAAGCTTGATGATTCTCTTTATATGTAAGTTGCAATGTAGTTTGTATATATATATATATATATATATATATATATATATATATATATATATATATATATATATATATATATATATATATATATATATATATATATATATATATATATATATATATATATATATATACATATATATATATATATTTTTTTTTTTTTTCAATAATGTATGGAACTTGGTTCCTAAGGTGATTTTGTTGTTGGAGTGGGACCTCCAGCCATTCTGTCCACCTTTTCCCTTTCTAGACATGTGGTGGTGCAGTGGGTAGTGTGGCAACCTTCGTCTTCATCTTTTTGGGTGCAGGCTTGCAAACCTCGTGGAGTAGTTGTGGGGTTTGCTTCTTTGCTGCACCCGACATAGCCATCTGGGCGTAGCTATCTACCCGGGCTGGTGGGTCAGCCAGCATAGCTACACGCACACTCGATACCTGGCTGGTGGACGAGCAGCCTTCCTTTCTTCCATGGCTATAGTTTGCCTAACGACCTGGGGTTGTGGAGCAGCCATCCTTACTACCACCCAGGTTGGTTGGGCAGCTTTCTTTCGTTTCTTTGCTACACCCTTCTGGTTGGGCTGGTTGGGCAACCTTCTTTTTCCTCTTCTTCGATACAACCTGCCAACCGAATTCGTCTGCTAGTGGGTCCGTTTCTTTCATGGATACAGCCTCTGTAGCCACTTGGGCTGGCCGGTCAACCTTCAATTGTTGGTAAAAGTATATATATAGAATAATGTGGTTATCATCAGCAGCCAGAGGCCATTCCTCCCTCCTTGCCTGCAGAGTTCTTGATTTTCTGGAAAGTTCTACGAGATTCTGGTAAGATAAATACCATTGAGAGGACGTTGTTAGGGGACAGTCAGGTTCAGTTTAGAGTTGGTTGTGGGATGGTTCTTTTACTGTGTCGTATCAGCCAGATGGGTATTTCTTTTCACAGTTTTCGTTAAAGTTTGTTTTCTAGAGGCATAATCTAGAACACTATTTTCCATATGTTTATCATTTTTGTTGTTATAGTTTCATTATCATCATTAGTTTTGTTATTGTTGATGTTCAAATATTTAATGTTATGTTCGTGATTGCCGTGGAAGTGTCTGACATCTTGCTAGAAGACTTTCTGGTCACAATATTTCTGCACTGGGGAGTTGATCGTATTCTTTTATTGCAGGTTTTGTTATTATCTTGCTTTACATTAAGGTCTACTGGAGGTTTTCCCAATGCTGGTTGAACATATGTCCAGCAACAGGAAATGGCGTAAGATACAGTATTGATGAAACTTATCTATCTTTATACCTATCTAAATATCGCTCTATCTATCTATCAATCTAACTATCTATCTACCTATTTATCTATCTATCTTTATCTGAAAGTGAACAATAATAGAATCATAGATATATGAAGTATAACAACGTCCTGTAAATGGCAATTATCTCACCAGAATCTTCTAGAACCTTCCAGAAAACTATGAACTCTGCAGGCAAGGAGGGAGGAATGGTCTCCGGCTATTGATAAAACCATATTATTCCATATATATGTTTATATATACATATTTATGTATATATATGAATGTATATATAACGTACAGAATAATGTGGCCATCATCAGTATCGAAGAAAACTGAAAAGGTGAGGTCCCACCGAGATTCGAACTCGGATTGCTGGATTTAGAGTTCAGAGTGCTAACCCTTACACCATGGGACCTGATAAGAAAAGATGTGATTTCATCTAAATGTTTTACATATAATCAACCAGAGGCCATTCCTCCCTCCCTGCCTGCAGGGTTCAAGGTTTTCTAGAAGGTTCTCGAAGATTCTGGGTAGGAACTGCCATTGAGAGGACGTAGTTATACGTATCATTAATGATGTTGTTGTTGACTTTCTGATTTACATAGATAGATAGATAGATAGTAGATAGATAGATAGGTAAAAAACAGATATTGGATAGATCGATAGATACGTAAGGCTGTATATGTCAATTTTCACAGAAATCATTGATATCTGCGTTATTCTGCAAGAAATACATGTACATGGATGTAGTGATGATATGGGTTAGGTATAAGACCAGTCGTGTTGAGGTTGTAGTGATTGTGACCATTGACTTCAACCTTAATGGTGTAGTGAAGATAAAGTTGTAGTGAAGAGAAATCTTGAAGTGACTCATAAGGTTGTTGTGAGTACAAGGATGCATCGTAAATGAGTACTTCCTACCTGAAAGTCAACAATTACAAAATTGATCAAGTATAACAACATCCTCGGACAACCAACTACAAACACCAACCATAGAGTGAACCTGACTGTCACCTAACGACGACCTCTCAAAGGTAATGATCTTACCAGAATCTTCGAGAACCTTCTAGAAAACCTTGAACCCTGCAGGCAGGGAGGGAGGAATGGTCTCTGGTTGATTATATGTAAAACATTTAGATGAAATCACATCTTTTCTTATCAGGTCCCATGTTGTAAGGGTTAGCACTCTGGACTTTGGATCCAGCAATCCGAGTTCGAATCTCGTTGTCACCTCACCTTTTCAGTTTTCTTAGAAACTGATGATGGAACTGAGCCATATAGTTGACCTTCGATGGACATCTATTTCTTACGGCCCACCATTTTATTTAAGTATGAAGATCTCACGGCAGAGAGGAAACGTGTGATATTCAAAATCAAAAGCCGCAATTGCTCTCATGGTAATGGTCGACATGTTTGCAGACAGATGACACAGACATGTGAGAAGTTAGACAAATATGGACGTTCCTGGTTCTGTATAGCCTAGGTTTATTATCACTTGTAATGAAGGAGAAATGTTGCACATTATTCCACACCTTTTTATTTAGGCTAGGTTAGGCTAGGATGAATAGGGTCCATAACGTAACAGAGCTAGGAAATGCATCATATCGGATCTGTATTTGTGCAAAATGGCGCAAGTTTGTGGAAGTGTTTTACGCAATGCCGGAGAGAATCCACTTCCACCAGAAATAATGTCTCAGACCATACAATATCTGCTGTTGGACGAGCAGGGGACATTAGACCAATATATTCCTGTAGTTTACTGCTGTTCCCAAACACGCAGCAAGACATTCGTAAAAGCGTTAAACTGAACTTTTCCATCGGTTTTCATATCTTTAATTACTTCCACCAGTTCCAACAGATGGAAAAAATTATTTGAAAAATCAGAAATTATTTGCCTATAAAAAGCATTTTGATCGATCGTACCAAATATTCAATTATTTCTGTACCCAACAAAATTTTCAGTCACTCCTATATCCAACATTTTTCCTGCTGGCTGGTGCCGTTAAAGTCACATGGTAATTTACCGCAATTAGATTATAGATATATTCATCTATATGGAATGGCTCAGCGTGAAGAAACATATATATTTTCACTAAATCCTCCTCTTCACTACACTCCCATCTTCACTACATAGTTCTAACACAACATCTTGACTACACCATTGTATGACCACATTATCATATTGTGTTCTTATCTTCACCACAGCCTCGACAAAATTGATGTTTTCTTTACACATCAGGGTAGATGGCCATCTTTATGATGACAGAGAACACACATAACATATCAAATCACTTATCTTTAGTCACATTAATCTAATTTTTGTTGATAAAGACGAATTATAATGACAATCCTTGTGTTCTGTGACGGGACATTGTACAGGTGAAGGAACTGTTAGGCAACTGTATTAAACTATTGAGAAATAAAGTTAACTGTATTAAAGTATTGACTTCACTATATTAGACTTCTCTATATTAAGCTATGCTAGGATATGATCAGTTCCCAGGTTATACAAGGGCGGGAGCCGGGACCGAGAGTATCATTTGAGCTGTGACCTCTGTCGAGTGAACATCTCTGCTCCGCCTTGCAAGCTCCCTCAACCTTTCCTCGAACACTTCAATATAATAATGTTCACCAAGGAGGTAGGACGATTCTCCTTTGTCCAGGAGATGGAATTTGAATATGTCCATGTATTTGACATGGGCTATGGCTGTGTGGACATGGAAGTGGAATACCCAGACGTGGAAGTGATGGATGGAGTGGAATTTGGCTGTGTGGATATGGAGGTGGAATACCAAGACGTTGAAGAGATGGATGGAGTGGAATTGGTGGAATACCCAGACGTGGAAGTCATGGATGGAGTGGAATTTGGCTGTGTGGATATGGAGGTGGAATACCCAGAAGTGGAATTGGAGGAAATGGAATATGGGTGAAGCTGGTATGAACGCCTTATGGATTTGGTGAAGGTTGACCTCGTAATGTGTTGACGTAAACTAGGTCAACCACTGTGACCATGTGGCGAGGAGGGCCACATCCACCAACCACGTAGCGAACCCCACCACGGAGAAGTATCCTGGCTGCATCCACGTATGATGCTTTACTTTGTAATGGACTTCATTGGATCCACTTACGATGCTTTACTTTGTAATGGACTTCATTTATAAAAAAGTTATTTGGCGAACTAAATACCACAGCGACAACCGGAGCTCCCATGTAAGGGTTAAATTCCCGGCAACGTTGACAAACGCTTCGGAAAAAAAAGAAAATTCATCCAAATCCAAGAAAATTGGCGGATGGTTCCAAATGGTAATAATACCGATGAAGCCAACCATACTGGGGGTAAAAGAGTTTTAAGTTTGGTCAAAGATGGTGGAAGTGATGGGGGAGGCATTGTGGCTGACCAAACCATGTAGTTACAGCTGTCATTCAGGTGGGAGTCATTTATCTAATGATTTGACCATTGCCACACTTCGACCACCGCTGCTGGCAGCCCTCTTGAAGCAAAGCAAGACCAAAACAACGCTAAGTAGCAACAAGATTTCTTTTTTGATTTCAATAAACGTGAACGTTGATTCAAAAGGCGTGTTTATCTAGGGTCTGATTCCTACTCTCTCCAGGGCTTCTTCGTCTGCAGTTCCACATGCGTTTCTATATATCTCATACCATTAAGCTGGAGTTGTGCTCAGAAATAAAGTTTTAGGCCCAAGTAGCGAGGAATAGTAAGTTCAGAATATGTACTGAAGTTGTCAAATGTTGACGATCTTGATATTAATGGATTCCTTGACTGAAAAGTTGATGATTGAATCTGGGTTTTTGGCCTGACGTACCTCTTCCTGCAAGTGTCCCCATAACTTGGGCAAGGCTTTGAATTAGAATTAGAGGGGGTTAGAAACCACTTCATACCAAGTCTTAAGACGAGAAAATCGAGGGGTAATGATAACACTATTGTCAAAATTCATCAACTAAGACCAGGAATGATGGTCTCGGGTGCCCAAAGGGGGATGAACGAAGCTTCGAGATGGTATCGGGGTGATAAACACAAAGGGTAAAAGTATCTCTGGTGAGAAGAAAGGGGGAAAACACTGATAACAAAGTGTTAAAGGGTTAGTTATCCTCCTCGCCTGAGTGATAAGCATGACGAGGAAATGGAGAGAATTAACTCTGGAGGCGGAGAGCCAGAGACACAGTGACCTTTGGGTAGGTTGAGGCCATATTTCCCCATTCACAGTACATCTGGAGTTTCACCAGAAGCTACAGAGGACAGTACGACTCTGTAAATACCACAGGAATTTTAAGTTTTCGTTCAAGGTAGATATAGACCTTATGTGTCTGTCAAGATCAATGATACTGTTAGATTGCTTACCCACTTGTGGTTCTGAAGGTGTTGTTATGGAGGGACCAGATGGAAAGCAGACATGCACTAAGATTATCATATTTGATGTTCCCACATATCTAAGTCATGAAGATCTTCAATTAGATGACAGATTTGTTGGGGTTAAATGACGTTCAGATAAATCTGATCCTAAACCATAGTTAAATGCTTTGATTAAGGGGTTAGATGTCACAAGTGAGGTGGATTCTTTGTTAAATTTAGAAATGGTTTATGTGCAGCGCCCAAAGTATAGTATACAAGCTAGGCTGTTAAAATGTTTCAAATCTATGGAGAATAAACACAAATCTATGAAGACATATTGAAAATAGTTCATGGCATTTTAAATAAGACTTAAGATCAGATAAGTAATCAAGGCAGGAGGCATAAACCAGCTTAGACCACACTATAGCAAGTTAAGGTTTGGAATACAGTGCTCAGAAAAGCATCAGAGTTGATGAAGTCAAAATCCATATGATACTTGAAACTGGATTGCCACCACTCAAATTGCTGGATGCACAACAGAGGTAAGACAACAGGAATGAACATCTCTGCTCCGCCTTGCAAGCTCCCTCAACCTTTCATCAAACACTTCAATATAATAATGTTCACCAAGGAGGTAGGACGATTCTCCTTTGTCCAGGTGATGGAATTTGGATATGTCCATGTATTTGACATGGGCTATGGCTGTGTGGACATGGAGGTGGAATACCCAGACGTGGAAGTGGAGGAAATGGAATGTGGTTAATGTTGGTATGGACGCCAAATGGATTTCGTAAAGTTTTTTGACCTCATAAAATGTTGACGTAGACGAGGTCAACCACTGTGACCATGTGGGGGAGGGCCACATCTACCAACCACGCAGCAAACCCCACCACGGAGAAGTATTTTGGCTGCCTCCACTTATGATGCTTTACTTTGTAATGGACTTCATTGGATCCACTTATGATGCTTTACTTTGTAATGGACTTCATTGGATCCACATATGATGCTTTACCTTGTAATGGACTTCATTGGAACCACTTACGATGCTTTACCTTGTGATGGACTTCATTTGATCCACTTATGATGCTTTACTTTGTAATGGACTTCATTGGATCCACTTATGATGCTTCACTTTGTAATGGACTTAATTGGATCCACATATGATGCTTTACTTTGTAATGGACTTCATTGGAACCACTTACGATGCTTTACCTTGTGATGGACTTCATTTGATCCACTTATGATGCTTTACTTTGTAGTCGACTTAACTGGATCCACTTATGATGCTTTACTTTGTAATGGACTTTACGAGATCCACTTATGATGCTTTACTTTGTAATGGACTTCATTGGATCCACTTATGATGCTTTACTTCGTAATGGACCTCATTTATAAAGAAGTTATTTGGCGAACTAAATACTAGAGCGAAAACTGGAGCCTCCATGTAAAGGTTAAATTCCCGGACACGGTGACAAACGCTTCGAGAAAAAAAGGAAAATTCAGCCAAACCCAAGAAAAGTGGCTGATGGTTCAAGGTGGTTATAATACCGATGGAGCCAGCCATACTGTGGGTAAAGGAGTTTTAAGTTTGGTCAAAGATGGTAGAAGTGGTGGGAGGAGGCGTTGTGGCTGGCCAAACCATGTAGTTAGAGCTGTCACTAAGGTGGGAGTCATTTATCTCATGATTTGACCATTGCCACACCTAGACCACTGCTGCTGGCAGCCCTCTTGAAGCAATGCAAGACCAAAGCAACGCTAAGTAGCAACAAGATTCCTTTTTTAATTTCAATAAACGTGAGCGTTGATTCAAAACGTGTGTTTATCTTGGGTTGGATTCCTACTTTCTCCGGGGCTTTTTCGTCTGCAGTTATGCATGTGTTTATCTATATCTCATACCATTGGGCTGGAGTTGTGCTCAGAAATAAAGTTTTAGGCCCAAGTAGCGAGTATATAGTAAATTCAGAATATGTATTGAAGTCAAATGTTGACGATCGAGATATTAATGGATTCCTTTGAACTGTAAAGTTGATGATTGAGTCTGGGTTTTGACATGACGTACCTCTTCCTCCAAGTGTCCCCTTAACTTGCGCAAGGCTTTGAATTAGAATTGGAGGGGGTTAGAAACCACTTCATACCAAGTCTTAAGACGAGAAAATCGAGGGGTAATAATAACACTATTGTCAAAATTCATCAACTAAGACGAGGAATGATGGTCGCGGGTGACCAAAGGGGGATGAACGAAGCTTGGAGATGGTATCGGGGTGATGAACACCAAGGGTAAAAGTAACTCTGGTGAGAGGAAAGGGGGAAAAACACTGATAAAAAAGTGTTAAAGGGTTAGTTATCCTCCTCGCCTGAGTGATAAGCATGACGAGGAAATGGAGGGAATTAACTCTGGAGGCGGAGAGCCAGAGACACAGTGACCTTTGTGTAGGCTGAGGCCATATTTCCCCCCTTACAGTACATTTGGAGTTTCACCAGAAGCTACAGAGGACAGTACGACTCTGTAAATACCACAGGAGTTTTAAGATTTCGTTCAAGGAAGATATAGACCTTATGTGTCTGTCAAGATCAATGATGCTGTTAGATTTCTTAGCCACTTGTGGTTCTGAAGGTGTTATTATGAAGGGACCAGATGGAAGGCAGACATGAGGGAAGATTATCATATTTGATGTTCCAACATATTTAGATCATGAAGACCTTCAATTTGATGACGGATTTCTTGGGGTTAAATGGCGTGGTTAAATTCTGATAAATCTGAACCTAAACCATAGTTAATTGCTTTGATTAAGGGGTTAGATGTTAGAAGTTAGGTAGATTCCTTTTTGAATTTAGAAATGGTTTATCTTCAGCGCTCAAAGTATTGTATACAAGCTAGGCTTTTAAAGTGTCTCAAATCTATGGAGAATAAACAAAAATCTATGAAATTATTTCGTATAATATAGTAACCTGTAATGAGGTCAGTGATTTTGTATATTTTATGCAACCTACGTTAACACAATGTTGATCAGGGAATTGGCCAGATATATATATACATATATCATCTTGGTGTATGGGAAGGCCATATGGGAGACGGAGAGAGAGGCAGGAGCAGGAGAGAAATGATCAAACCTTCCCGCTTGTTCATAGTTGCTGCCTGAAATTTGTCATCTGATAGTTCTAGTTTTTGTTTGTGTTTCTTATACTAATTATTAACATAAGAAAATTGTAATATAATGATTAAAGAAAATTATAGTAATGATAATTTAGAATTGTTATAGGTCAAGATTTGTACGTGAAGCGGAAGACCAAAATATGGTACGGGTCAGCCATTCGTGAGTGTAAGCGACAGCTATTGATAGTTACTGGCTTTAATTTATGATTATTTATGATATCTATTTTTTACTTTTGTGTTAGCTATTTTAAGTATTTGTTTTGTTTGCAGACTAAAACTTCTCTTATATGTTATTGTTTCTTGGGAAATTCTAGTTAATCGAGACGTTCATAAAGAATTATTTTTGTTCAGTTTGTTTTGTTTGAACAGACATGCATGGTGGTAAGGGAGAGAATAAAAGTTACGGTTTGTTTATATTTGTTATTATTGATTAGTACTTTTCTTTTCATTTCTATCATTAGCTGTTTAAAGTGTTTGTGTTGTATTTAGACAAAGTTCTTTTTCAAATCTTATTGATTACCACATGAAAGCTAGGCTCTATAAGTGTCAAGTAAACAATATGTGATATTTTGAGTTAAGTCGAGGTGCTATTTACCACTGGCGTTTAGATATTTGGGACCCTTGGGGATAGATTTGCCAAGATCATCACGGCCAAATTGACTGGATGACAACCTAGGAGCTAGGCAGAATTGGATATCATAAAAACCCTAAACAGTCGGTGGTTCCTGGGGCCTACCCTCCATCCTCTTGTAACTACGCTGCTGATTACCATTTTGTTCTTTATATTTTTCAGAGGAACAAGACACTTCTGCATCTCTGTAAAGTTAAGGACTCATTGAAATTAATTCTTCAGATATTATCTGCAGTAAAAGGTAAAGTTGACAAGTTATTTTGCTCATCTTCATAATGGGTCTCCCCTGATGTTTTCAATTAATGTTCAGCCTACCTAAATTTTCCAGTCGTACTTATGTATTTATGTGTTGTTTCCAAACGGTAATTTGAAAGGAATGACCTTATATATTTGTGTGTTGTTTCGAAACTGTAATTTGAAAAGAATGACTTCGCTGAGCCCCAAGATGACCCTGTTTAAGAGAATACTCTTATTGTGAAGTAACATTGTCGTACAAGATGTAAAACAATTCCAAAGCTTTTTTCTTTTCCTCATGTTGCCACGTTGTTTAAAGTATTTAGTTGAGCTAGTTTGTTTTTCCTTGAAACTTCATGAAATATTTATTTTGGTGTAACTATCATTATTCCGTTAATAATTTTATCATTTCATGGATTTTCTGTTTTATGCTGATACATATCTTCTTGTGTTTAATTACTTCATTCTGGTACCAGTTTTCACAACACATTATGTACTTTTGATTCTTATTATTTGGACTTACTCTTTGCTATGTGATGTACACCTGCAGTTGCCTTTTTTTTGTACCTTTCATGAAACCAATAATTTTCATATGTATTCCTTTCATTGCTATGGTTTACCCATAAATCAGCTGAATTAGTTCTGAACCCATTTTGGCTTTTGTAGCCATTCCATTCATTCATGAGGACTTATAGAGAAAAGGAGGCATAAATAATAGAATGTGAAATGAAATGTAATGTTCAAGCAGAAATATAACTGCAATGTTTTTATTCTGAAATGTAAAGTTTAGATTTTCTCCAGATTTTACAAGTATTCTTTCATAATTGTATATTTCATATTAATTCATTCATGCACTCCAATTTTTACATGAATATCAAATATTCATAAAGTTTTATCAACAAACACAAGATAGTTTTCAATATAGCAGACTGTAGAGAACAGGAACCAAGAAGTATCTGGTACTTCCATTAAATAAAGTTCCTTCATCCCTCCAGTTTTACCACACAGCTTTCCTATCATGTGTAACATAACTGTCAAATAAGTATAGCCAGCACATCACTACATGACCAGACCCAAGTAAGGTATATCAAACTTCTTCATTCTGTGTTTCAAAATATAAAGCACAAGATGTGTAGTGATATAGTTTTTGGATGACATGTGCAAAAGTTATTGGCAGCCTTACCTTGTGCAGGTCAAGATTTACTGGTCAATGAAAATCAACAAAATCAAGATAAGACAAAATTCGAATAAGAACTTAATAATTTCCATCAGTCATCCACCAATGTGTATGAAATTGATCTCCTCTCAGTTGTATTCATTTCCTTCACTGTAGCTGGGATATTAAAGCTCTGTTAATTATTTCTGTTCATTACGGCTAGGATGAAGATGTTAATAATTCTTGAATAAGACTCCTCAGCCCTTAGGCGAAATATCGAGCCAGGCCATCAATCACTTTCTTGATGAGGAAGGGGTTGAGGGAAGCGTTGAACCGGTCACATGTAACATAACAAATTCTGCATTTGTGGACTTAATGTCCAGCGTAGGTCGGTCACCACCACTACCCACTACGGGAGTAGTGAGTGGTTGGCTTACTAGAGTCCATACCAGTGGGGCTAGACCCCAGATTCTGGGGTGGCGTGTGGTACCACCCCACACAAAAGGTACTTGTAACACCTTACATCTTCTCTAAGACAATATACGAGGCAGCTGATCAGACAGACAAGCGCCCCACAGTAGGGCCGGCTGGACGTACCAAGCTGGGTGGAGTTCTCCTGCTGTCATCACCTCTCACATGGTCGCACAATTGTGTCCAAACAACCTTCGTGAGATGTACCAGTGGTCCAGCAACACCAGAAATACCGGTCAACAACCACTTGTCTGTAAACACAAAAAGAGAAGAGTAAACACAGAAAATAAACACAAATGAAATTTAGGGGAGGAAATGGGGGAATGCTTCACTAAGCTAAAGAGCTAAGCTAAGCCAAAAAAAAACCCGGTAAATAAGGTAAGGCCTCTTTTACCAGTTCTGACCTTAACTGCTCCCACTTATTAAGATCTATCAATATACATACGTTCAGTCCTGAGTAACATTTCAAAATATGTAACACATTCGTCTGTTTCATCTAGATGTAGAAATATAACTATACACGTGAGTAAGTATATTTATGTTTTGACATTTTTGTTTCTCTTTCCGTTTTTGAAGTTTATTAAGATTTCTCTCAAGAAAAAATATGAAAAGATAACATGTTTTACGTGTGTCCATTATACATGTACCAGGAAGGTTTATGTTAGGTAAGACAGCACGGCCAACTGCGGCCCTAATCAATATACCACAGGAACGTATCACAGTAACCACTGGTCCGCGGAGGACCAATCACAGTAGCCACTGGACCGCAGAGGACCAATCATGAATCACGAGCAGAAGCAGTCCACCAATAGGAAGTCGACGCACAGTAGCGCTGCCCAAGTGGCTACCGGGGAAACAATATGGAGGAGTGGCCGAGCCCGGACACTGGCTCATCTGGGTCTATTTTCTTCCTTGCTCTTCATAATGCTAAACACAATATCTTTTCATCGTAGGTAATTTATTACCTCATTAACATTTTGTGTATATTTCTAGTAGTAAACTGGTATTCCTAATTTAATGCAGTTCTTGATAACTTTTGTCAATTTATGTTTTGATCTGAATTCCAGTTTGTCTACCAACATGTGAATGATAATGAGATTACTGACTGTATAAAAGCTGTATAAAATAAATCTATAGTTTTAGTGTTAATTTTAAGGTTGCTAAGATTCCTAACAAAATACATTCTAGAAATTACGTTTTTGTACAGTGCCTCCATATTTCTATTGAAAGAAAAGTCATTATCAAGTAATTACATTCCTTCACAGATTCTACAAGTTCACCACTAACATATAAATGTAGTACAGATTAACATAAACACATTGAAATATCCTTATCATTGATGTCCAAATGCAACAGATTTATTTTGTTAAGTCATCAGTATCAAGAAATAATTAATGTCATGACGGTTTATACCTTTTCTAAATCAAGCAAAACTTATGACCTTACTCATAGGTCACTGATCGTTAAAATCAACACATAAAAATCTATCTTTCCTCGATAATTATCTTACTTATTTTGCTTGATTTACAATGAAGCACCAGGGTTGACCCCACCCAGGATCTATTACCCTCCTCCTATCCTTCTCTTCCTCACCACACAACAAACTATTTTAAAATCCTTCAACTGCCATAAGCATCTCCGCCCCCAACCATCAATAATCAAGACAGACATTCACAGCTTTTGTGTCCAGTTATCATTAGCTTTTAGGTATTTAGTGTTTATTTCATTATTGTGGCTCAATGACCTTTAACTGTACATTGTCACTGTATCCACCATCATTATATACATCTTGTTATACATTTCATGTACTTTCAATGTTTGACGTATGGTATGGCTTCAGGCTTTATGACCTTTGCTACTCATAACCATCAACATCTATCAACATATGTATATTCCTGTTATCATGTAGCAAATATTGTAATGTGAATGGCTTGTCGTATGGTAGAGATACTGGTTTAATGATCTTTACCAGTTAATAACCAATGAATCCAACGATACACACATCCCCTGACGTTGTATACACAGCGAACCGTCGTATGATAAGGTCCCGTGCCAGGCAGGAACATGGCCAATCTCTCAACAACAAACTACCTGTTAGACAAGATCAGATACAGGGCCGGGTTGAGGTGAGGACCAGTACATACACCTAGAGAGGCTAACAACGACACCATAGACCCGTGAAGCAGAGACCTGCTGCTCAACCTAACAACGACACCATAGACCCGTGAAGCAGATACCTGCTGCTCAACCTAACAACGACACCATAGACCCGTGAAGCAGAGACCTGCTGCTCAACCTAACAACGACACCATAGACCCGTGAAGCAGAGACCTGCTGCTCAACCTAACAACGACACCATAGACCCGTGAAGCAGAGACCTGCTGCTCAACCTAACAACGACACCATAGACCCGTGAAGCAGAGACCTGCTGCTCAACCTAACAACGACACCATAGACCCGTGAAGCAGAGACCTGCTGCTCAACCTAACAACGACACCATAGACCCGTGAAGCAGAGACCTGCTGCTCAACCTAACAATGAGACAGAAATACATTTCATCATGACACATGACGAATCTAACAACAAAAGTATTTTCCTCAGTTGTAAATACATATATATGATTATGGATTCTGGCTCAACGATCATTATATAATCAATAAATCTAATAATTCATAGAGTTTTGCTCCTGTTTCATCCTCTCTCTGGTCGACAACTCATTATGTTATTCTCTCTGACAATGTGAATATGTAATTAATGAAAATGAATATTTTGGGCTTGCAGGTAATAATGTAAGGTGTAACTCGCATCAATAAACATACCAGATTATCTAACCTTCTATCATATCATCCTTCGCCCTCTGTCCTTCCAGATAATGTAAGTCTTGTTATCTTAATGTCTTCATGTGGGAAATTCTAATGACATTATCATCATCCGTCTCTCAATGCCATCAGAGGTATTTTTGTACACAAATATAATTAGCAATATATGCAGCACAATGTAAGTGGTGTGTGACTAACTATAGCTGTAATATTACCTGTTCATTCCTGCTGCTAACACATGACACCAAGTTGCCTGTTAGTCTTATTACGTACATTAATACACTGTTGTCTTGGCTTTACATCTCCACTAATGATGACACCTAAATCCCTCTCCTGCCTTGATAGTTTTATTTCCACATCTTAAGATGATACTGTAGTTTGCCTGCTATGTGTACACAGTGTAAACATATGTCTACGGTGAATATCACTGGCCATTGTACACTGTACAACGATAGCCTGTTAAGATCTTCCTCCAATGTCATAAGATTCTGTTTAACTCGCAGACACGATTTCATTGCAGGTAGGAAAAATTTGATATAAATCTAAAGTTGATATTTTCAAAGAGAAGTACAGAACAAGACAGATCACATTTATTATATCACATATCAGTTCACCAGGTAAAGACACTATTATAACATATTGTGAAACTAATATATAGCATGATTCATGTACAAGGACCATCTTCTACACATGACCAATATTTCACAACCATCACAAAATGATTCACTGATCAAGCCAGTGTATGTAATGTCCTTCCTTTTCCTCAGCTCATTAGGCATTTTCCGTGAGCCAACCTATATGTTATTTGTCCCCTCATTTGTGACCTTGTAGTTGTTGTACGGTGGAGTAATGCTTGACTTGCTATACTGAGGGACAGACACACTGACACAAGCCATGTTGTAGTTGTTGTACGGTGGAGTAATGCTTGACTTGCTATACTGAGGGACAGACACACTGACACAAGCCATTATTCAATAAATTGACAAAAATGAAGTGATAAATGTCTTGAAAGATATGCCAAGTGTAATGATACATCGACTTACGTACATTTTAGGAATCATTTACAAATTCAAAACATAGAATTCACATGATGGCAAAGTGTGTTTAGATAGATTTCCAACTCTTAATGTTCTTATCAGTTCAGTCCAAGGAAAAAAAAAACATGACAAATAAAGCCAGATAACAGTGTGTCATAAGACCAGAGCCCCTGCCAAGCTGGGACTTGGCCAGACATAAACAACCACTTTCTTATAGACGATTAGTCAAGGTTCTGGGTCGAGCACCAGGATCTATTGACCTCTGACATAATATATTTTCTCTGATCCTTCATCATCACCACCACACTCCCGGCACCCATCAATAAACCCTTCCCAAATTCCTCACTTCCTTATAAACTCGTCCCTGTAGTCAACAATTAAGAAACCTAAACCGACCAAAAAGCATTACGTTGTTCAACAATGTAAACCCCAGCTAGGGTGAGCCTTAGACACTCTTACGGTATATTGTGATGGACGAAGGATTTACTACCCTAGTAATGTATTACACATTTACTTATTCTAAGAACCTATCACTGATTACCATAGAATACTGATGGCAAAAGTGTATTTTCCTTGTGGATTTCTACTGAAATACGTGAGATATTATATATATACAGATTATCTTATATGATAATGAATAAAATCTCATAACTTCTCTGGAGCACAGGGTAGAGAAATGTATGTAACGTCAAACCGGTAGAATTAACATATCTAACATAAAGATTTCTATTTTGCAGGTAACATAAATGTTTTACTTGTAGAAATCATTAATATCTTCAACAACGTAAACATAATACCATCAAATTTTATATGCAAGTTTTTTATCCGGGTTTTACGCATTAAAACGATTTTCCCTACAGAAAAGTAATGTAGTTATTATCAGCACAAGGTTTAGAAGGTCTTAAACAAGTTATGAGTTTATATTCTTCAAAACCTTAGTACGATCCGATAATCATACTTTGAAAAATAGACTTGTTTATTTTGCTGTGATGAACATTAATGAAAAAATGTTCGACGTTTTCCTTAAAAATTTTCAATATGAATTGATATAAATACGTTTTAGAGGAAATGTATATCAATATCAACAAGACACAAATAATCAAAATTGACGAACTTAATTCAATCAAGTGAGAAGTAAAGAGTATAATATGTGAATTTTAATAGGGGAGAAAGAATACTTCCCACGTATTCCCTGCGTGTCGTAGAAGGCGACTAAAAGGGGAGGGAGCGGGTGGCTGGAAATCCTCCCCTCTCGTTTTTTTCAATTTTCCAAAAGAAGGAACAGAGAAGGGGGCCAGGTGAGGATATTCCCTCATAGGCCCAGTCGTCTGTTCTTAATGCTACCTCGCTACTGCGGGAAATGGCGAATATTACGAATGAAAGAAAAGAATTAATATCACAAAACCAAATATGTTGCCCAAATTTTTCAAAGCATCAAAAGTAATAAAAAAAGAAGCTGTCCAGAGGTGACTTGTTACTCCCGGCGTAGATACTTATAGGCAGAATCCGGTAACACCTCTTGAATAGCATGTGGAAGACAGAGTAGAGTGGCTAGGCTCAGAAGCATGTTCTCCACCTCAACTGACTAATGATATGTTAAGACAACACAAGCCAAATACATCGACTGTGAGAATGGAATCAAGGATGAAACATCTATAACTAGAAAGGTTAAAGATACAAAGATGGTGAAATACCTTTACCTGGGATCAGTAGCACCTGTGGCAATGGACACACCTTTGTAATGCTTGATCACTTACAAATGATCAACTTTAATACGAAAGTCTTTAGGTACTGTCCCTCAGGAGACCATTTTATAAATATCTATAAAACACATATATATGTTAGATATACGCTATCTCTAGAATATATCTTTACCCGGGACGTGTTACACTTGTGTGGATAGACACAGCTTTGTAATGCTTGATCCATTACACGAAATGAACTTCACTAACGAAGAGTTACACAACGCGTTGTTGGAGAACATTAATCAAATAACTATACAGAATTTTTATCTTAGATAAGAGGCATTTATTAGAAGTGAACATAAGAAATGATGATGAAAGAAAAGGGACATAGATGTAAATATTTTGTTAAAAGATGAAATACTAGCTCCTTGTTCTTTTTTTCAGATACCCAGAAGAAAATATATTCTGTAGTTTACTTATGTATATGTTTATGTTTTTCACAACTATTCTAATCTTTAATGTTTTAGGATTCTGGCTTAAAGAACTTGGTTCTGAACAACTATCATAATGCAACACAATGCACATTTATCATAAACAAATTATTTATCACAGTAACCATTATGTTTGTACCTGATTCTTTACGTCCTCATGTAAGACACAAGCACACTACCATTAATTTTTCATTAGGTATTTGTTATTATCATTTTACTGTGAGTTACATAGAGTTAGATGCATGTTGCCACGGGCTCACTGTTCCCACGGGCTACTGTTAATCAGGATGTTTGAACACGTAAGAGCTGATCTGTTATTTGAACACGTTGTTGAATGGGTGTTGACGGACTCCCATATAACCCCTGCCAGTGTGACCTGAGGAGACACACTGGCCAGCATCGTCACACTGTTCACTAGAGTGTGTCGTAGTGTGTCATAAGACTATAGCCCAGAGTACTACAGATGGACGTACACGTTTTGTTGTAATAAATCTACAAAGGCCGCCTGATCTTCATTGAGTACCACAGACGAAGAAGACCTGATTTCCTTCCTCTCAACTCAACCTTACATTTGTGATGGTAGCGCGGGTGGGTGGGTGGGTGGGTGGGTGGGTCATCTGGTCCGCCATTATTATATTTCATTTTGTTATATCGATATTTGAGGTAGTATGTTGCCAGCTGCACTACCACTTCTACTCATCAATAATTATCACAACAACAGCCACTAAAGACGTTGTTGCCTCCTGTGAGAATCGAACTCACGACCCCTGGTTTACAAGACCAGTGCTCTGCCCCTGAGCTAAGGAGGCGCATGTTGGCACAGCAACACGGCGGGCGGCCAGTGGCCATAACTCATCATGCAACCCACACCTGGCTTGGCTCCTGCTGGTGGTGGTGATGGTGGTGGTGATGGTGGTGGTGATGGTGGTGATGGTGGTGGTGGTGGTGGTGATGGTGATGGTGGTGGTGATGGTGGTGGTGATGGTGGTGGTGATGGTGGTGATGGTGGTGATGGTGGTGGTGGTGATGGAACACACACCTGGCTTGGCTCCTGCTGGTGGTGGTGATGGTGGTGGTGATGGTGGTGGTGATGGTGATGGTGATGGTGGTGATGGTGGTGGTGATGGTGGTGGTGGTGGTGGTGATGGTGGTGATGGTGGTGGTGATGGTGGTGGTGATGGTGGTGGTGATGGTGGTGGTGATGGTGGTGGTGATGATGGTGGTGATGGTGGTGATGGTGGTGATGGTGGTGGTGGTGATGGTGGTGGTGATGGTGATGGTGGTGGTGATGGTGGTGGTGGTGATGGTGGTGGTGATGATGGTGGTGATGGTGGTGATGGTGGTGATGGTGGTGGTGATGGTGGTGGTGATGGTGGTGGTGATGGTGATGGTGGTGGTGATGGTGGTGGTGATGGTGATGGTGGTGGTGATGGTGGTGGTGATGGTGATGGTGGTGGTGGTGATGGTGGTGGTGGTGATGGTGGTGATGGTGGTGGTGGTGATGGTGATGGTGGTGGTGGTGGTGATGGTGATGGTGGTGGTGGTGATGGTGGTGGTGGTGGTGGTGGTGGTGGTGGTGGTGATGGTGGTGATGGTGGTGGTGATGATGGTGATGGTGGTGGTGGTGGTGATGGTGGTGATGGTGGTGGTGATGGTGATGGTGATGGTGGTGGTGATGGTGGTGGTGGTGGTGGTGGTGATGGTGGTGATGGTGGTGATGGTGATGGTGGTGATGGTGATGGTGGTGGTGGTGATGGTGGTGGTGGTGATGGTGGTGGTGGTGGTGGTGGTGGTGGTGGTGGTGGTGGTGGTGGTGGTGGTGGTGATGGTGGTGATGGTGGTGGTGATGATGGTGATGGTGGTGGTGGTGGTGATGGTGGTGATGGTGGTGGTGATGGTGTGGTGATGGTGGTGATGGTGGTGTGGTGATGGTGGTGGTGGTGGATGGTGGTGTTGTGGTGGTGAGGGAGGATGTTTATGTGTGGTTTTTGGGGATGGTGGGTGTGGTGTGGTGGTGATGGGTGGGGTGGTTTGTTGATTGTGGTTTTGGGTTGGATGGTGTGATGGGGTTGGGTATGTGTTTTGGGATGTGAGTGTGGTGGGGATTGTATGGGGTTTGTGATGAGGGGTTGGGTGTGGATGGGTGGTGGTGTTTGTGGGTGGGGGTTGGGATGGTGTTGTGTTGTGATGGGTTGTGGTGATGGGTGGAGGGGGGTGTGGGGGGGATTAGGGGTGGGAGTGGGGGGGGGGTGGGGGTGGTGGGTGGGTTGTGGGTGGGGTGGTGGGGTGGTTGGTGGAGGTGGGGGTGGGATGGTGGTGTTGTGTGGGGGGTGGTGTGGGGTTGGATGGTGGTGATTGTTGTGGTGGGGGGTTGGGTTATGTGTGGGTTAGGGTGTGTAGGTGTGGAGGTGGTGTGGGTTTGGGTTGGGGTGAGTGTGTGTGGGGGGTGGTGGATGGATGGTGGTTGTGGTGGGGTGGTGGTGATGGTTGTGGTGGTGGTGATGGTTGGTGGTGGGGGTGATGGTGGTGGGTGGTGGGTGGTGGTGATGGTGGGGTGGTGGTGGTGGTGGTGATGGTTGGAGGAGGTTATGTTGGTGGTGATGGTGTGTTGGCGGTGGGTGATGGTGGAGGAGGTTATTGTTTGGTGGTGATAGTGGTGTTGGCGGTGGTGGTGGTGGAGGAGGTTATGTTGGTGATGGTGGCGCTTCCGAGACGTGAACTTTAGATCAGGGTGACCTACTTTTGGTGGGATGCTGAAGCGTTCGTCAATATGCCTCGTCGTATGAAGTTACATGCAACATGGGCTGAGAACCGTAGTGGGAGGTCAAGCTTTCCCCAGGTGTGAGCAGCAGCAGGTGTACCACGTGCACACGTGTGGAGGCTGAGGCCACAAGTGGTCTTCCTCTACCTCGTAGAGGCCAACCAACAAGCGGGAGGGAAGGAAGGTGATGTAGATAACGTGTAGCTCTTGTACTCTGCTGTAGCGAAGATGTTTAGTCCAAACTGGGAAATTTAGATCATGTCTGGAGACGGAGTGGACTGGCCTCCGCGTGTGGAGACGGAGTGAACTGTCCTCCGCGTCTGGAGACAGACTGGACTGGCCTCCGCGTGTTGAGACGGAGTGAACTGGCCTCCGTGTGTGGAGACGGAGTGGTCTGGCCTCCGTGTGTGGAGACGGAGTGGACTGGCCTCCGCGTCTGGAGACGGAGTGGACTAGTCTCCGCGTCTGGAGACGGAGTGGGCTGGCCTCCGCGTCTGGAGACGGAGTGGACTAGTCTCCGCGTCTGGAGACGGAGTGGGCTGGCCTCCGCGTCTGGAGACGGAGTGGACTGGCCTCCGCGTCTGAAGACAGAGTGGACTGGCCTCCACGTGTGGAGACGGAGTGGACTGGCCTCCGCGTCTGGAGACGGAGTGGACTGGCCTCTGTGTGTGGAGACGGAGTGGACTGGCCTCCGCGTCTGGAGACGGAGTGGACTGGCCTCCGCATCTGGAGACGGAGTCTACTGGTTACAATATCATGAAGCACATTTTCTATGAATTATCACCTTCAAGTTAGTTAAGTTTACCCTAACATTCATCATGTACATTATGTATCATGTGTCACCTTCAAGTTAGTTAAGTTTACCCTAACATTCATCATGTACATTATGTATCATGTATCACCTTCAAGTTAGTTAAGTTTACCCTAACTTAACCGTCACGTCCATACACGTTTTCGTTTACTATCATGGGTAAGATGGCGCTAGTTAGTGGCGGTTTTCGACACCTCTATATCATCACTGGTAATGTGGGGTAGTTACGCTTCACTAATACATTCCCTTCAAACTTCAGATTAGTTTTACCAAAGCACTGACGTCTGCTGCACGTGGCCAGTGTGTGTGTGTGTGTGTGTGTGTGTGTGTGTACCATTGTTTTAACCCGAGTTTCCCCAGTGTTACCTGAGTGTAAAGTTGTGTAAACTGTTGACATACTTGTGAGTACGAGAACATTGGCTGACGACATTCCGAAATGATGTGGATGTGGCTGACGTCCATACACACGTTCAGACAAGTGTAAACATTCAGTTGTTGATGGTGTGGGGGATCAGAGTCGTGCGTCACAAGAAGCAGCGCTGAGTGGAAGCCAAATATCACGTCAGCCACAATGACGATGAACCGTGAAGGATTTGTTGTTGAAGTTATAGACAGACAGATGTGTGGAGGGTCGTGATGAACGACACCTGCCGGTTATAGACAGACAGATGTGTGGAGGGTCGTGATGAACGACACCTGCCGGTTATAGACAGACAGATGTGTGGAGGGTCGTGATGAACGACACCTGCCGGTTATAGACAGACAGATGTGTGGAGGGTCGTGATGAACAACACCTGCCGGTTATAGACAGACAGATGTGTGGAGGGTCGTGATGAACGACACCTGCCGATCCACTACTGACCTAAGTGAGTTGTATAACTATCACCATAGCTTTATTATAATTCAATTTTCATGATGATTATAGACAATTTGACTGAATAGTTATATTTTCTATAGTTCATGTAGAAGTTATGCATTTCTTTACGTATGAATGTTAAAAGATATATTTTCTTTAAATCGTGATTGTTTACAAAAATATTATTTCTATAATTTTGTTTCAAAGAAGATCTATCAGAGGTGTGCGTTGTATTGACCCTAATGTTATTACGAGGTGTTCATAATGACCAGCGTCATCAATATGGTGGAGGTGTAATCTTGTTCGAGACATCATGGTGACTACACACAGTGAAGGTTTCCTGCCTGATGATGGCCAGTAAAGGTTTGGTCGCTGCCTCATGACACACCACGTCCATGTACACGAAATACAGGAAGGAGGCCGTGTGTCGTGGTGTGAGCTGCCCACGACCTGTGTTAGAGACGATGTGTTCCACTGGTGGAGAGTGAGCAGAGTTAGTGGAGGTAGTGTGGTGAAGTAAGTTATCACACACTGACTCACACACGACTATCCACGACTGGTGGAGAGTGAGCAGAGTTAGTGGAGGTAATGTGTGGTGAAGTAAGTTATCACACACTGACTCACACACGACTAGCAACAGTGAGGAACATATATATGCTTCACCTTTGTCTTGTGTGTGTGTGTGTGTGTGTGTGTGTGTGTGTGTGTGTGTGTGTGTGAGGCAGGAAGCCATATTGTGTGTAAACCAATTCGTCGAAGTAGATGGTCGTAGAATGAAGCATCGACGCCAAACTAAAGTGTTCCTTTACGACATTTGTTCTGGCTAATGCCACACGATTATAGTCAACTTGCATGGCCCATATATGGCTCGTCAAAGCTTCATATTAAGACTTTTATTCATGCTAACTAACGCTAGATGATTTTATATAGGTTTTCGTGGGGCGAATATGTGGCTCGTCAAAATAAAGTTTCACAATGAGAATTTTCCTCTGGCTAACATTGTGTGGGCTACATGGGTCTTCATAGTAAAGCTTTACTTTGGGAACTTTATTATTCCTGTCGAAGCCAGACGATTTTATTCATCTTTAAGGGATGTATAGGTCATCAAAGTAAAGCTTCACTCTGCGAATTTTATTCTGACCAATGCCATACAATATTTTGCAGCTTTTCTGGGCTCAGCGGGCTATGAAAATAAAGCTTCACTTTGGAAATTATATTTTGGTTGACGACACATTATTACATTCATCTTCTGCGTTGTCCACTGGTCATCATGCTAAAGCTTCACTTTGGGTTATATTTTGGCCGATGCCAGATTATATTATTTATCATTTATGGCCTCCAAGAATCATGAAAAATAATGTTTCACTTTCCGAATTTTATTCTGGAGGACAAATTGCGATTTTATTCAGCACATGTTGGCTCCATCAGAGTAAAGCTTCACTTTGGAACTTTCATTTAAGCGAACGCCACACGATTTTGTTCAGCTTTTGAGGGGCCCCAGGTCGTGAAACTGCAGCATCTCTTTGGAACTCTTAATTGGATTTTACAGTGCACACGGGTCATCGAACTTGAAACTTCCCTTTACGATCTTTTTGTTCTGGTTCACGTCTGACCAAAATATTTTGATCTTGTTTTGAGGGACTCACGAGTCATCAAACTTTAACCTTTACTCTGGAACTTTTCTTCATCATGAGAGGACTACGTCATATGAAACTTGTTTACATAAATCAATGTTCCTTGTCTACATACTTTTGTAGAAGTCAGTTACTTTTATGCATTATAATTTCCTCACCCTAAGCTTCAGGTTGATATCTGTAATACCCGTAAGAGACAAACATGTTTAATGATGAATAATTTGACAGATCACGAAAGTGCCAAGTTAAACTAGAGAGTTACCAAAACCTTTGTGGATGTTGTCAAGTTAAATCATTAACTCCGTCTTGCCGGCTTGCCACTGGTCTCGTATAAGAAGTTATCAGATTTTTCCCCAATGATCAATGAATCATCAGCCATCAGCAGTTTCAACCCTTTATAATGCTCATAGTTGAATAAGGCTCAAGCATGATGATGCTTTATGTAAAGCCGTATTGTTGAGTAAAAGGAATATTGCCTTATCTTAACCTTAGGAGAAACATGAAGGACAAGTTGTGGGTCATTTTATCCTTCGTCTTTAACAAAGATCACTTGTGTAAGACCTTCCACTAATTATCACGTTCGTGTTGACTGAACTTGTCATGTAGTTATGTAGTCATGTGAGTGTGAAGGTACGGAGGCAGATCACTCACTGATGACAATAAACAAGGGATGATGGAGACCATGGAATTCAAAACATTCACTGAAGGAAGCGTTGATACGAGTATTTCACTGCCAGAAAATGTTGCAAGTGACCCTTTGTGTTCAAGCCTTCCAGTGTAGTGTAAACATAAAGTCAGTGTTAAGATGATTTAGTCAAAATAATGGTCAAGACATGACCAACATGAAGGCAGCGGTCTGGACATAAGCGTCAGCCACAGTCCGGTAACACTGGTCAACAAGGATTTGGTCCCATGGAAGAAAACATTTGTTTCTTATGTATTTTTTTGCTGGACGATGAAGCCAAATGTTTTCAGAATTTTTCTGTCAGCCATAATTTTGTTGTTGTTCCAGCATACTCGCATATCATTACGTACAGGACATATGTACCGGTGATCTACCGAGCATTTGAAACAAACAGTTTAACATACACAGTTATTTTTATTGTTTGTAAAAGTTACTCTGAGTATGCGCCAGAGGTGAAGCTTGCTCTGAGCACACGCTAGGGTGAAGTTTACTCCAAACATGCGCTAGAGGTGAAGCTTACTCTGAGCATGCGCTAGAGGTAAAGCTTGCTCTGAGTATGCGCCAGAGGTAAAGCTTGCTCTGAGCATGCGCAAGAGGTAAAGCTTGCTCTGAGCACGCGCTAGGGTGAAGTTTACTTCAAACATGCGCTAGAGGTGAAGCTTACTCTGAGCATGCGCTAGAGGTGAAGCTTACTCTGAGCATGCGCTAGAGGTGAAGCTTACTCTAAAATGCACTAGAGGTGTAGCTTACTCTGAGCATGCGCATGAGGTGAAGCTTAATCTAAACATGCGCAAGAGGTGAAGCTTAATCTAAATATGCGCAAGAAGTGAAGCTTACTATGAGATTGCGCTTAAGGTGAAGCTTACACTGAGATTCCGCTAGGGATGAAGCTTACTATGAGATAGCGCTGGGGTGAAGCTTACTCTAAGCATTCGCAAAAGGTGAAGCTTACTCTAAGCATGCGCAAGAGGTGAAGCTTACTCCGAATATGCGCAAGAGGTGAGGCTTATTCAGAGCATGCACTAGAGATGAAGCTTACTCTAAGCATGCGTAAGAGGTAAAGGTTACTCTGAGCATGCGTTAGGGGTGAAGCTTACTCTGAGCATGCCCTTGAGGTGAAGCTTACTCTGAGCATGCGCTAGAGGTGAAGCTTACTCTGAGCATACTCTAGGAGTGAAGCTTACTGTAAGCATACTCTAGAGATGAACCTTACTCTGATGCGCTAGAAGTGAAGGTTACTCTGAGCATGCGCTAGAGGTGAAACTTACTCTAAGCATGAGCCAGAAGTGAAGCTTACTCTGAGCATGCACTAAAGGTGAAGCTTACTCTGAACATGCGCTTGAGGTGAAGCTTACTCTGAGCATGCGCTAAAAGTGAAGCTTACTCTGAACATGCGCATGAGGTGAAGCTTACTCTGCGCATGCACAGAGGTGAAGCTTACTCTGAGCATGTGCTAGAGGTGAAGGTTACTCTGAGCATGCGCTAGAGGTGAAGCTTACTCTGAGTCTGCGCTAGAGGTGTAGCTTACTCTGAGCATACTCTAAGAGTGAAGGTTACTCTGAGCATGCGCTAGAGGTGAAGCTTACTCTGAGCATGCGCTAGAGGTGAAGCTTACTCTGAGCATACTCTAGGAGTGAAGCTTACTGTAAGCATACCCTAGAGATGAAGCTTACTCTGATGCGCTAGAAGTGAAGGTTACTCTGAGCATGCGCTAGAGGTGAAGCTTACTCTGAGCATGCCCTTGAGGTGAAGCTTACTCTGAGCATACTCTAGGAGTGAAGCTTACTGTAAGCATACCCTAGAGATGAAGCTTACTCTGATGCGCTAGAAGTGAAGGTTACTCTAAGCATGCGCTAGAGGTGAAGCTTACTCTGAGCATGCCCTTGAGGTGAAGCTTACTCTGAGCATACTCTAGGAGTGAAGCTTACTGTAAGCATACCCTAGAGATGAAGCTTACTCTGATGCGCTAGAAGTGAAGGTTACTCTGAGCATGCGCTAGAGGTGAAGCTTACTCTGAGCATGCGCGAAAGTGATATTTTGGCCAAGTCTGCGCAGAAGAGGATTTCTTGCTGTATTACTTCACCAGTTACTGTATTTTGCACTGTTCTTGTGTGATGTCTTGTGCGAGTCTTAGGATTAATGTTTTTGTATTATATGTTTTAAGTGTAAGCCAGATTCTACATAGACTTATACTGGATGAAATCCTCTTTTTGCACAAGCTCGCCCAAAATTTTCTTTTAGCGCATGCTTATAAGAAGATTTCCCCTTTGCGCATGCTCAGACTGAGATTCACTTTTGCCTCTTGCGCATGCTCGGCCTGATGGCGCATGCGCACATTTGTTAACTTCGATTTGCTTATAATTAGTGGCGCGAAGTAGCTCAGTGAGTGTGAAGGTCGCTCCTTCAGTGTTCGTAATTCAACGGTCAATGTCACTGAAGATCGGTGTGGGAAATATCTCTTCTCGTAATGGTCAATATCCTTGAAGATCGGTGTGGGGAATATCTCTTCTCGTAATGGTCAATATCCTTGAAGATCGGTGTGGGGAATATCTCTTCTCGTAATGGTGCAGTGCAATACCTGAACTTCAGGTGTCTGTGAAATAAATCATCCATTTCGTTATGACAAAATTATAAAGAAACATTTGTGTGGAGACAGAGTCCCAGTGCTTGATTGATCACTTGAATTATGGGATTGGTTTCATCTGTTTCCTGGATAACATATCTACAAATGTGGCCACTTGGTTGTGTGTTCACTTGTTCCACTGGTTTAAGGTGAACGACTCCACTTCGTAAACAACTGTGTGTGTGTGTGTGTGTGTGTGTGTGTGTGTTCTCACTCGTTTGTGAGGTCATTATACATCGTTGTGAGGTGAAGTCTGAAATGGTTGTAGATTCCTCACCATGAAATTAATGAAAGTCAATTAGGCCAGAGATTATATCCTAGTTACCGAGTGATGGAGGGAAGGCAAGATAATTGTTGTCCGTCCCAGACTGAGCCCAGGACACTGACAACATTGCCACCACCCAGACTGAGCCCAGGACACTGACAACATTGCCACCACCCAGACTGAGCCCAGGACACTGACAACATTGCCACCACCCAGACTGAGCCCAGGACACTGACAACATTGCCACCACCCAGACTGAGCCCAGGACACTGACAACATTGCCACCACCCAGACTGAGCCCAGGACACTGACAACATTGCCACCACCCAGACTGAGCCCAGGACACTGACAACATCGCCACCACCCAGACTGAGCCCAGGACACTGACAACATTGCCACCACCCAGACTGAGCCCAGGACACTGACAACATTGCCACCACCCAGACTGAGCCCAGGACACTGACAACATTGCCACCACTGCTGTCATGGAGCAGCCACAGTCATCACCACATCTTCCACAGGATATTGCTCATCGCTGACCACCACTTCCACCACAGATCTGTAATCACCTCGTTAAGGTAAGTGATGTCTCCATGTTGTGTTGTCTATATGGGGTCCGGGGTAGGAGCGCCCTGCTGGAGTAGGTAGAGGTAAACTGGGGGTAGGAGCGCCCTGCTGGAGTAGGTAGAGGTAAACTGGGGGTAGGAGCGCCCTGCTGGAGTAGGTAGAGGTAAACTAGGGGTAGGAGCGCCCTGCTGGAGTAGGTAGAGGTAAACTGGGGGTAGGAGCCCCCTGCTGGAGTAGGTAGAGGTAAACTAGGAGTAGGAGCGCCCTGCTGGAGTAGGTAGAGGTAAACTGGGGGTAGGAGCCCCCTGCTGGAGTAGGTAGAGGTAAACTAGGGTAGGAGCCCCCTGCTGGAGTAGGTAGAGGTAAGCTAGGGTAGGAGCGCCCTGCTGGAGTAGGTAGAGGTAAACTGGGGGTAGGAGCCCCCTGCTGGAGTAGGTAGAGGTAAACTAGGGTAGGAGCGCCCTGCTGGAGTAGGTAAACTAGGCGTAGGTGAAGCCCTTGATTCTTGGGTCAGATGTATTACTTGGGTTTACTTGCTCAGGTACGTTACTGACGCTTATGTCCAGACCGCTGCCTTCAGGTTGGTCATGTCTTGACCATTATTTTGACTAAATCATCTTAACACTGACTTTATGTTTACACTACACTGGAAGGCTTGCACACAAAGGGTCACTTGCAACATTTTCTGGCAGTGAAATACTCGTATCAACGCTTCCTTCAGTGAATGTTTTGAATTCCATGGTCTCCATCATCCCTTGTTTATTGTCATCATTAAGTGATCTGCCCCGTATCTTCACACTCACATAACTACATAACATAATAATACTTGATCACAATAGCTATTCAATATTCTTATACACCTCCGCCATATGACCTGTCTGGTATGTGTATGCCAGGGTTAGCTGCTCCTGTTTGTGGCCTTTCCTTGTAACACAGTTTGTCTAGATAGCAAATTATATTTTAATTGTTCATCTCTGTTCATCTTCACTTATTGTTACATACTATATATAAATGTCATAACTTGTAGGAATACTGGATACAATAAGACACAATGTGGGGTCTCGCAAGAGCTTTGACAAGTAGCCAGATATCTTGTTATCATGTTGTCTTGATTGCTATCATCATGTTATCTTCATTGCTATCATCATGTTATCTTGATTGCTATCATCATGTTATCTTGATTGCTATCATCATGTTATCTTGATTGCTATCATCATGTTATCTTGATTGCTATCATCATGTTATCTTGATTGCTATCATTATGTTATCTTGATTGCTATCATCATGTTATCTTGATTGCTATCATCATGTTATCTTGATTGCTATCATTATGTTATCTTGATTGCTATCATCATGTTATCTTGATTGCTATTACCATGTTATCTTGATTGCTATCATCATGTTATCTTGATTGCTATCATCATGTTATCTTGATTGCTATCATTATGTTATCTTGATTGCTATCATCATGCTATCTTGATTGCTATTACCATGTTATCTTGATTGCTATCATCATGTTATCTTGATTGCTATCATCATGTTATCTTGATTGCTATCATCATGTTATCTTGATTGCTATCATTATGTTATCTTCATTGCTATCATCATGTTATCTTGATTGCTATCATCATGTTATCTTGATTGCTATCATCATGTTATCTTGATTGCTATCATCATGTTATCTTGATTGCTATCATCATGTTATCTTGATTGCTATCATCATGTTATCTTGATGGCTATCATTATGTTATCTTGATTGCTATCATCATGTTATCTTGATTGCTATCATCATGTTATCTTGATTGCTATCATCATGTTATCAGTGTTGACTCTGGCATGGATACACACAGCTGGAGTCCATGTAGACACCAATGTCCCTCTCCAGCTCAACCTTCTGTAGTGCACGTGCACCTGGTATTCTTATTATGCTTCTCCTGTATATTGTATGGATTCATTCATTCATTTGTTGGGTTTAATGGCCAGCGACCTATAAGTAAGGTCATTAGGCCTGCAACTCTGATTTTTGACTGTATAAAATCCCTACATAATAATGACATCAATACGTATTAGTACTACCTACTCCTATAGGGGAAAAAAGTGGAAGAAAAGTTGGTAAGTGGTTATTGTGTCAACGTGGAGGCAAACACCACCCAGTCGGCACAACATCCACTGGTGCAGCTGCCAGAAGGACTGAGAAAGTGAAAGGATAGATTAGAGATAGTCCTTCACCATAACATAGAACATATATATGATATATAACATAATGGTTTCGGCAACTCGTCAGCTGGAGACCATAACGGAACCAACTCGAGGCTGAAACCACGACCGATCCTGGCCAGCAGCATAATGAGCAAATTGCTTCGCCCACCACACAATCAGCCCAGAGCGAAAGCAGCCACACCCCGAAGCCAGCTCCGGCACAGAGTCCAACCAACGAACCACCTTATATCATCTTCATTATTTCCGTTTCCTTGAGAAAGATAAACAATTGGTTGATTATGTTGTCATCACTAAGTAGATTGTAGATGGTGAAGTTGGTTTTCTTGTTCTTGAAATATTCTATCAGCCTCTTCCTGTTTTTATGATGTTTCGTACACTGTATGAGGAGGTGGTCTATTGTCAGACTGGATTGGCAGGTTTCGCATCTTGTTGGAAAATTTCTGTTTATGTATGGTTGTAGGTGGGTACTGTGGGTGCAGTTGAGACGTAGACGGGCCAGCACGACTTCCTCTCTTCTGTTCTTCCTGTACGAGGTCGTCCAGTCCGTTTGTGGTTTATATTTTCTTGTGATGGTCAGGTTGGTCCACTGACTGTGCCACAGAAAAAATATTGAATTCTTTCCCAAGGAAAGGCAGGACCCCAACTCCCGAGGGATCGGAACTTCCCACCTCTTCGGGTTCTGAGGTCGACTTAGCCAACCGGTCTGCCTGTTCATTGTTGCCGTAAATATTACAATGACCCGCCAGCCTCCCAAATCAAGATGATATCTTTATTACATAAATTTGGTTTATGAATGATGTTGCCCTGAATTTCATTTGACTCGGTATAACCCGAGTTTATAGCTTTACGAGCTGACAATGAATCGGTAAAAATGACTGATTTAATATGAACAGATTTAATTATATAATCTGTGGCCTTGTCAATAGCAAATAATTCCGCGCAGTTGTATGGTTCGTTAGCCTGTACCGAAGAGAACATTCATTTAACCACACACTTGTACCCACACACTCGCCTGTCTTGGAGCCATCTGTGTAGAAGTGGACATATGATAAATGATCCATGATGACATGACGGAATCGCTGGTGTACCTCACTCTCCGGCGCCTTCCTTTTCGCCACAGGGAGCCAGTTGGTCTTAGGTTTTATTCTTGGCTGTTCCCAGGAGGTAGTTTATTTCTGACCAGCGTGTCAACTTCTTGCACTTTCAGACCAGAATTCTCACTGAGGAAGTGTATTCTGAGGGCCAGGGGCCTAACGCCTCTCTCGACGAACTGTTCATATTGTTGTGCCAGGCGACAGGCAGTAATATGTCTTCTCCTGGTCATCATAATACCACACTTTAACGTTAATTCGTCTCGACGCAGCCGGAGAGGAGGTACATTTGCCTCAACTTCCAATCGTGGAACCCTGGTACACGACAGAGCTCCAAGACACATTGGCAGGCATTTATTCTGTAGCACATCCAATCTTCTCAGGGTACAGTCGCTCGCCGAAGCATACACCTGGGAGCCATAGTCCAGTTTACTTCTAATAATGGCCTTGTACAACATTAATAAAGATTTCCTGCCGGCTCCCCAAAATGAACCCGAGAGATACTTGGGAATATTTAACCGTTTATTACTATTTGTAATCAAATAATCTATATGTTTTTTCCAATTCAATCTTTGGTCAAAATGTAACCCAAGAAATCTTACATTATTACAAAAGGGAATCTGGTTGTTGTCTAATTTTAGCTGCAAATTCGAGAATCTATTTTTACGAGTAAAAACAACCGCGACACTTTTACCTGGTGAAAACTTAAATCCCCACTGTAGCGCCCAACGTTGAACGGACTCAAGTGTAACTTGAACCCGCTCAGCCGAAAATTGTGCATTAGGCGAAGAATGCCATATTGCACAATGATCAACATAAAGTGAGTATTTAAGGTTTCGAGGGACGGAAGCTGGAGAACAGAATGTCTTTGATAATAATGTTAAATAATGTTGGGTTCAAAACGCTGCCTTGCGGCACACCGTTTTTTTGGACAAATATGTCCGAGATTACGTTTGATGCTGTAAGCTTGACAGCGAATGTTCTGTCATGTAAGAAATTGTCTATAAAAACAAGTAAAGAACCTCTTAAACCAATAGCATAAAGTTTAAGATTCCGTTTCGCTATGTCATGTCAAAAGCTTTATCCAAATCTAAAAAAAAGACTGCAGTTAAAAAATCTTCCTTTATAAAGGTATCTAAAATGTTATGTTCTAAATCTATTAAATGATCCATTGCGCTTCTGTGTTTACGGAATGCACACTGTTGATCATTTGATGACTTCTGCGATTCTAATAACAAAAATAAGCCTTTTATTAACCATTCTTTTCATGACCTTGCATATGCAGCTCGTCAGTGCAATAGGTCGAAACGAATTGATGTTCGTAAGGCGTCCAGAAGCTTTTGGGATGAGAATGACGTGCACAAAGTGGCATGAGTTTGGAAACGTTCGAGATGTCCAAATCTCATCATTGTACAATGCTAACAGCTTAGTCAGGTTGGCCTGACTAAGATGCTGAATCATCTCGTAGATTATCCCGCTGGGTCCTGGGCTGGAACCTTTATAGGATTTCAGGACAAGAAGTAATTCTTTGAGAGTAAATGCATTATTGTATGGCATAGTTTCATCTTCTGTGGCAAAGTCAATCACTGTCTGCTCGGCCTGACGTTTGTGCGGTAAAAATCGTCGATCGTAATTGGCCGAGCTACTTATGTCTGAGAACCTCCTAGCGATAGCATTGGCTATGTCAACTGGGTCGTCTATGGTGCCGTCTTGCGTGGTGAGTTGAGGGATGGAAGGTTGTTTATATTTTCTGGTCATTTTCTTTATTGTGGACCAGACCTAACTGCTGGATGTGTCCTTATTTACAGTTGAAACATAGCCACGCCAGGAGTCTCTTTTGGCTTGTCTTATTGTTCCTCTTTCCTGAGCCCTCGCTTGTTTATATGCAATGAACTTGTGATCTGAGGCTCTTTGTCGAAAATCCTATATCTCCTATTGCGCTCACACTTCGGCAATCTGGTGTCCACCAAGGCACTCTGTTCTTTGTGGATATTGTAGGGATCTTAGGAATAGAGGCCTCAGCAGCCCTGAGGATGGTATTGGTTACATTATTGACCTTTGTGTCAATGTCATCTCCGGATATATCCAGGACGGCTTGTCTTGAGAATGACCCCCAGTCTGCTTTCTTATAATTAAATCTAATCGGAGACGGTCTGGTACTATTGTCGCATGTATAAGAAAGACAGATTGGGAAGTGGTCACTTCCCATGGAGTCGTCATAAGTGCCGTAGGTGATGACATTTAGTATATCTGGGGATGATAAAGATAGGTCGATGGTTGAGATGTTTCCTACCCGATCATCTACGTGAGTTCCACTACCATCTTTCAGAATAGCGAGATTAGAATTGATGATAGAATTTACCATTTGTTTCCCATGAGAGTCTGCCCGTATACTTCCCCACTGATGATGATGAGCGTTGAAGTCTCCAAGCATTCGTTTCGTGTGGGATAATTGACTAAAAAGCAAAGGGAACTCATCATCAAGTGCATTGGAACCGGGACAGTAAATTGAACAAATGGCCAGGTTCGTGTTATTAGATGTTACTTTCCATAAAATAGCTTCTAGAGTAGAATTTAAAGTCACTTCTGTATGGGGTAAGCTTTCGTGTATATAAATGGCTACCACATGATCTTCATCTCTTCTATACGGGTGATAATTATCTAAAACATCACAATCTTCGACTGTGCTGTTCAGATTGGTCTCTTGTAGACAAATAACGGATGGTCTATATAATGCAAGCAACAGTGATAGTTGTGCTTGCTTATTCTTAAGAACTCTACAATTCCACTGAATGATATTGAACGCGTTGGTTTAAGACTTCTTTAGCCGGCCAGCTTTGTGAACCTTTTTTTCTTTTTTTTAAATTGGGCGAGTTCCCAGGGGAACGGGATCGGCTCCTGATAGTGGGCACGGTATTGTCGTCCAGTGATTCCACCGAGGAAGACTTCATCATGGAGGAAGACCTACTCGTTGGAGCCACAGGAACGACCACCTGCCACACAGTTTCTTTTGTAACTTCATCTTGTCCTCTCACATTGTTGGGGCAAACAGAACAGGTGGCTCTTGAGTACGAGTCTTTGTGGGTATTATCGTCAGAGTCAGTGTCAGTGTCGCTCTGATTCGTTATAGATTCATCGGGAGTGGTGGGTCGTGGTTGGTTCAGCAGTTCCCGTGGCAATTGTAACCATGACCAGCTTATATTTCAATGCCATAGCATAGGACTCATTGTGTTTGGGAGTCTGGTGAGTCTCCTTCCCCCTCTTCCTTGCTTCGTCATATGAAATGTTCTCCTTTGCCTTAACTGGCCAGACTTCTTCTCAAACTTGTACCGAGGACATTCTCGGTACGAGCTTGGGTGGCTGCCTTCCTCCACAGTTAACGCACAGTACCACCTTGGCTGTACAATGGTCAGCAACATGCACCAAGCTGGCACACTTTCCACATCGAGATGAAAAAGTACAAAACTTTTTACCATGATCAAACCTTTGGCATTTAAAACATGGCAAGATGTTCGGTATGTAAGGTCTCACAGCTCCCTGACATAACCTACGGCAATATCCTTTGGCAATTTGGATTTCCGAAAGTTAGAGTGATCAGGTGGGTTGTACGTGGCTGGCCGTCAATAAGTTTTGTGATAAGTCGAGCAGCGATCACTTCCTCGTCTGCAAGTTCATTTACTATGTCGTCCTCACTCATGCCCATGACGTCAGGACAGAAGATTACTCCTCTGCATGAGTTCATGGTCACCGGAATGGAAGCCACAACATCGCAAAAATGAATTCTTTTCAGCTTTAGTAAGTCTGCCACTTGATTTGATGACTTAACTTTAACAAGAAAATCACCACTAGCCAGTTTCCTTACCATCTCAACAGCACCAGCCTGGCTGTCAATCACTTTCTTGATGAGGAAGGGTTGAGGGAAGCGTTGAACCGGTCGCATATATCATCACAAATTCAGCATTTTTGGACTTTATGTCCAGCGTGGGTCGGTCACCACCACTACCCCCTAGTGGTTGGCTTACTGGAGTCCATACCGGTGGGGCTAGACCCCAGATCCTGGGGTGGCATACCGCCCCACACAAAAGGTACTTGTAACACCTTACATCTTCTCTAAGAAAATATACGAGGCAGCTGATCAGACAGACAAGCGCCCCAAAGTGGGACGAGCCGGACGTACCAAGCTGGGTGGAGTTCTCCTGCTGTCATCACCTCTCACATGGTCGCACAATTGTGTCCAATCAGCCTTCGTGAGATGTACCAGTGGTCCAGCAACACCAGAAATACCGGTCAACACTCACTTGTCTGTAAACACAAAAAGAGAAGAGTAAACACAGAAAATAAACACGAATAAGATTTAGGGAAGGAAATGGGGAAATGCTTCACTAAGCTAAAGAACTAAGCTAAGCCTTAAAGAAAAACGGTAAATAAGGGAACCCCTCTTTTACCAGTTCTGCAGGGAATACTGTCACTTATGAATGATGATAGAAAACTCCCTTCCAAGGAAAGGGGGGGAGGGAGAGGAGAGGTGGGGGGAAGAGCAAGAGATGTTAGAGGAAGTGAATTTTAGAGAGGAAAAGGGCCGGGACTTAACCCAGCTTGCATCGGAATAATAGGATAACTAGAACAGAGATGATGTGTGGAGGGCGAGGGAATGTTTTTTATTTTATTTTAGGATATAGGAGGAGATGGATCGTATCTCTGGCAGATAGAAACTGATTTTGCCCAGACGTTCCATACACGGACTTAGCAGCAAGATCTATAGTAGTTTTTAGTTTTTAATATATGGGCACTGGATGTTGTTCAGGTTGGATATTGAACATGTTATCTGGGTGATCTATTCCCAGGAGATTGTTGAAGTAACCGATGTATTTGAAATCACTCTACTTGTCCTTCAAACAATTTCCTCCAATAGATGTTTAGTGGAGGCGGTCGTGCTCTCCTATTAAGTTCTGTGTTCCTGATGAACTCGTGCCATTTGATGTTACAAACCCAACGTAGAGCTTTATTCTGAATTATTTGGAGCTCACGTATGTTGGATTTGGCTCCGAGTTCGAGAGCTGAAGTGGCATAAGTGATAAGTGGTCGTATTAATGCTTTGTAGAGATGCAATTTGGTTTTGAATTGCGCCTCTCTAATCTATACAATTTCGCGAGCTCCGCTCTCGCAATAGCCGCTCTAGACTGAATATATCGGTTCATTCTCAGGTTTACATCATAATTTAGGCCCAGGAAAGCGTTGGTATTTGAGATGGGAATAGGTAAATGACGGTGTATACGGGAGTGTAGGTAGACATTACTTATGTTGTATCCCTGACGTACATTAAAGTAAGATATGTTGGATTTGGCAGGATTTGATTTAATCCTCCATTTCAATTCCCAAAGCGAAACGTGGTCAATTTCCTGTTGGGTTCTGCTGGTTAAGTGTGTGAGGGTTACGGCTCTGATTAGTTGAGTAACGTCATCTGCATATTGGAGAGTGATGGAGTCCAGGTGTATAGGATTGGGAAGATCATTTGAGTAGAGTGTGTAGAGAGTGGGGGCCAGCACGGAGCCTTGAGGTACACCGGCATTGAGGAAGAAGTAGTTTGATTCCAGTTTTTCTGTTGCTAAGATAGTTAGAGAGAAGCTTAATGGTGGGTCGTGGGAGTTGGAATTGGGTGCTTAGTTTATACCTCAATCCATCGTGCCACACGGTGTCAAAGTCTTTTTCAACATCTTTTGTGAATAGTGCGGTCATTTTGTGTGTCCGCGTGTTGTTTCTTATGTAGTTCGTAATGATGTTGAGTTCATCTTGTGTGGAGCGATGTTGGTGAAAGCCAAACTGTTTGTGTGAGAGTAGGTTGTTGTTTGTAAGGTGTTGTCTAATTCTGTTGTTTAAGATTCTTTCAAATGTCTTTCCAATGGACTCAAGTAGGCTGATGGGTCTGTAGTTCATGGGGTCTCTGTTGGATTTGTTGGGTTTAGGTATCATTGTGGTTGTTGCTGTTTTGAAGACTGCGGGAAAATAGCCAGAGGCTAGTGCCGCGTTGAAGAGGAAGGTGATGGCTCTAATAGTGTTGTCAGCGAGATGTGTAAGTAGCTGGTAACCAATGCCTGAATTACCTGGGGCTACTTTGGGTAATTTGAGGAGGAGGAATTTGACCTTGTTCGATCTTATGGGAGTTGTGAGAAGTTGGTCGTGTAAAAGCGATTGGAGGTGTATGATCTGTTCTGGGTAGAAGTGACTGGGTCTGTTTTGTATGTGTTGTGTGACAAGTGTTTTCGTACGCCAGAGGGTGAGGGGGGTGAGGGTGAAAGATACCTTCCCAGTGTTTTTGACAAATGTTGGCAATGTCTTGTGGGTTATGGTGTAGAGTTTTGTCGTCATTTAGCCCATTAAAGTCTGTTTTTGCTATTCCTTTGAGTTTGCGGATTCTATTCCAAAACTCTTGAGGAGATTTGATCCGGTGTTGCTCTGTTGTGGTGATAAGAGATTTCCAGTGTCTATTGTGGTCTTCTAGAAGGCTGTTGAGTGTGTGGTTTTGTAGGGATGTGAGATCCCACTGTACTAGGCCCAATCGACGTCTGTTTTGCTCAAAGCGTCGACGGTACCACGAGAGGAGTCCTGTTGTTTTGGCAGAGGGAAAGAGGGAGTATCTTGAAGTAAATGAAGATTTGGGGATAGAAATGTTAGCTGCCTGTGTGATTGTTTCGTGTATATGTTCTATTTCTGTGTCTATTAGTGTTATTGGTGATTTTCGTAGTTTGTCGTGTAAGTGCAGTTGGAGAGAGTGTCTTTGAAGCTCTCCCAGTCTACTCTTTTGTAGTGGTAGTGTGAGGGTGATGGGACGAGGATAGGGTTAGACGAGAGATGAAGAAAGATAGGGATGTGGTCGGAACCACACAGTGGTCCTGGAGACAAGAAATTATGAAGATAATTACTGGCTCTGTTGGAGAAGACAAGGTAGGGTCTGCCTTTCCCTCCTTGGCCAGTGAAGACAGTGTGGAAGTAAGGTCCTAGGAAGTTAAGACGTTTGTAAGAGTATAAAGCGAATAAGTCATCACCATGAGAATTGTTTCTGCTGTGGTGGAAGGTTCTGTGTTGGGCGTTGAGGTTAGGTAGAAGGTAGACTGGGATATGTGTGTGACTGAATACTGTGTAGAGATCATAGAGTGGAATGGTAGTGTTGGGTCGAGAGTATGTAGTGCAGAAGATAATGAAGCAATATATTGTATTTATCTTAACTGCTAGAAAGTGTTCGAATTGCCATGAGATGGCGAGGTAATCGTGTTCGATGGTGTTGCGTATGAGAATGGCGACTCCCTCGTGTCTACTGTCTGGAGACTGTCGTGATGTATACCCGTAATGTCTAATTTTGTATCTGTTGGTGATACATGTGATGTTAAGTATCACAACATCGGGTTTTTTCTCTTCGAGGAGAGTGGCAATCAGATGACGGCCATTGTGATAGCCGCGCACGTTAAATTGTAAGATTTTTAGCATCTTACGACTTGGTGAAATTTACTGGCCTTTTGTGTCTGTTGTCGATGAAGGCCGTTGACATACCGTTTGCGAGTCTCACTTGTATCATATTTCTAGTCGTGGGTCGGGATCTATCTGGTGAGGGGTCAGGAGAGGGGAGAGGGAAGGGGAGAGGATCTTTGTCGACGAGTTGAAGGTCGAGGTTGACCGTTGGTGGGTTGTCTGGTGTGTCGGCAAGGTCAGGTGCTGGGGCTCCTCTGGGAGGGTTAGGCGCGGGACGGAGGGAGGGGGAGGGGGGAGGGGGGGATTGGTGAGTGGTTGTTCGGGGGGAACTGTCGTGGTGGTGGAAGTTGGGACGGTGGGGGTGGGAGAGGAATCGGTATTTGGAGAGACAGTAGGATTGTTGGTGTTGGATTGGGGGGTTGAGGATGGAGTTGTGTTAAGGGGTGCGGAGGGGGTATTGGAAGTTGGGAGGGTGACAGGTTGAGTAGTTGGGAGAGAGTTGGAAGTGTTACTAGGGGTCTCCTGGGATACGTTTTCGTTAGGGGTCAGGGTAGTGGACGAGACAGTGGTCGGTGAGGGATGGTTGTTGGCGGGGGAGCTGAGGAGTTCAGGTGGAGTTCGTACATTGGGTAGGTTGTTATGATCAAGCAGCAAATCGAAAATTCTGATGAATTCCGACTTATCTTCCCCGCTCAGGAACAACGCTTTTAGGTAGCACGCATGCATCCTACCTTGTAGGGTGAGGAGGTCTGAAGAATTAGTAGTTAGGATAGGAGAAGCTTGGGTGGCAGGGGGAGGAGCAGCAGCAGCAACTGTTGCGTAGAGGTGAGGGTTTGTGGAAGGAGATGAGTTGGTTTTTTGTGCCTGACGCAATGTGCGGAGTTGCTCCTTCTTACGTGGGCACAGCCCAGATACAGCAACGTGTCTACCTTTACAGTTGACACACTTCGCTGCCTGAGCCTTGCACTCACGAAAACCATGACCGGTTTCCGCGCATTGACTACAGGTTTGGTGGGGCTCTTCACAGTTCTTAGTCTCATGTCCGTATTTCAGACATTTGAAACATTGTTGTACGTCGAGATATTCATCTTTCTTCAGGGATTTTGCAGGCACAGAGATCATGGGGAACAGAACTCCCCGAGAGAGCAGGCGATCGGCGTCGGTCGGGTTTGATCATTGTATCTTTATTGATCTGGAGTCATTCGGTTTATAGACGTTGATGACATTAACGTCATTGCTTTCGCCATTGATGGCTTCAACAATCTCCGAAGGGCTGAGGGACAAGATAGATTCATCAACATTGTAGGCAATAATAGTACATCTATCTTGAAGGGGGCAGCGGTCCTGAACGATTTGGTAGTTTTTTAGCTAGTTCATCAAGGAGAGGCTTAGATAGGATTCTATCTAAATCACTATCTCTGCCCAAGCAGATCTTAAACTGGTATTTGTTCGAGGGGAATTGAGTGACCCTAGTAGGACGGATCTCAGTGGTCTTAAAGACTATGGACAGGAGTTCGAACGTGGAAGGAGGGGGACAATCAGTTTTGAGGGATTTTAGACGTATGTCGGGCGGCATGTTGGTGGCATCAGTGTCCTAGTGCGAGAAAACGTGAGTGAGGGACGGTCGACGGTCCAAGGTAGGGGAGAGGTAAGAGATAGTGTGAGGGTCTCCACCCCGTCAGGTGAGAACAGGTCCACTCCAGCCTCCACTCCTCAGGAAAATGAGTTTTCCAGAATGGGGTGGGGAAGCTGGGGTAGAGATTGCTCAAGCCAAACGGTCGAGAGATGGATGATGGATGATAAAAGATAAAAAATAAAAAAGGGATGTGAAGATGGACTGGAGGCAATGTGGGGGTGTGGGGAGCAGCGAGGGTGGTGAGGGAACAGCCTGCCGGCGTCGTCACCGTAACGGTCTCCCGCGGGAAGGACCAACGCGGGAGGCAACGTTACAATCCACTTCTTTCTTAGGTCTTCTCTCTACTGTCGTCTGTCTTCTTTCTTCTGTCTTCTGTCTTCTGTCTTCTGTCTTCTGTCTTCTCTCTTTTGTCTTCTGTCTTCTGTCTTCTTTCTTCTGTCTTCGTGGGATCTGGCGGTTAATCCTCCATCAACCACGTGGTTAACACGTGGCTGAGACAGGAGCAGCAAGAACCTTCTCGAATGGCTAGAAAAGATGACGAGCACAATGACAATGATGATGATAGAAAAGTCCTTTCCAAGGAGGGGGGGGGGGGGAAGAGAGGGGGGGAAAGAGCAAGAATTATTAGAGGAAGTGAATTTTAGAGGGAGGAAAAGAGCCAAGGTTTAACCCAGCTTGCATAGGAAAAATAGGTTAAGAAGGGCGGAGACGATGAGTGGAGGGCAAGGCTTTATTCTATTTATATATCTATTTGTTTTCTTTATCACTCTTTCTTATTTCATTTTTTCTTGTATTATTTTCTTTTCTTTTAAGGGATATAGGAGGAGATGGATCGTATCTCTGGCCGATGGACACTGATTTTACCAAGGCGTTCCCCGCACAGACTTAGCAGCAAGATCTATAGAGGTTTTTAGTTGTTTAATATATTGGCACTGGATGTTGTCCAGGTTGTATATTAAACATGTTACCTGGGTGGTCTATTCCCAGGATATTGTTGAAGTAATCAGTCCAGTGAGTATGATGTATTTGAAATCGCTCTACTTGTCTTTCAAACAATTTCCTCCAGTAGATGTTGAGAGGAGGGATTCGTGATGTATATGTAGGAACATTCTTATGTATACCGCGCTAGATGGACGCAAAAGTAGCAGTTGTACCTTCTGTACCTATCATCGTGTGCTTTTGTGAAATATGCATTTTTCTTTGATGTATCTTATGGAACATATACAACACAGCAAGCTCTATCTCATGACACCATCATATTTTACTTTTTTCCCTATATATATAGACACAATTGTGAAAAATTGCCTTTCAACCTTCATCTGGTTCAAGTGAGGCAGGGTGGGAGGAGCTTATGGCTTTTCTTCAGCCAATAGGGAGGGAGTTTGTGTCTGCTAGTGCATAAAACGCGCTCGCGCCACCTAAGACGACATTACCTAATTACTGATACTTAACACAAACAATACATAAGAATTTCACCCTTACAACTTATCAAACTATATCAAATGCAGCCCTCTCATTGTTAGATCATTGTCAACCAATGGCAAGCACGTATTCCACCATATATAGAGGCACTGAGGCCCGTTAAACCCCTTTTTCAAACCTACAGTCTACAAAAAAGGACTTTAACAGGCCTTCCTTTCCACGCTTAACACACCCACCCACTACTACCACAAACACACACTCCCATTACTTGTATACTTTATTTACTTATAATTTCTCGTTGTATCCCGCGTTAGCGAGGCAGCGAAAGGAATCACACGAAAGAATGGGCCAACCCTCCCACATACACATGTATACACATACACGTGCAGAAACGCCCATATACATACCTATGCATTTCAACCTATACATATTCATACATACACATACATATACATATATACATATGTACATACTTCATATTTACTGCTTTTATTCATTCTCGTCGCCACCCCGCCACATTTATTCATACTTTATATATCTTTTTTTTTTCTTTCATACTATTCACCATTTCCCGCGTTAGTGAGGTAGCGTTAAGAACAGAGGACTAAGCCTTTTCGGGAATATCCTCATCTGGCCCCCTTCTCTCTTCCTTCTCTTGGAAAATTAGAAAAAAAAAAAAAGAGAGGGGAGGATTTCCAGCCCTCCCCACTCCCTTCCCTTTTAGTCGCCTTTTACAACACGCAGGGAATACTTGGGAAGTATTCTTTCTCCCCTATCCCCTGGGATTGTACATATATATATATTTATCCCTGGGGATGGGGGATTAAGAATGTTCCCACGTATTCCATGCGTGTCGTAGAAGGCGACTAAAAGGGGAGGGAGCGGGGGGCTGGAAATCCTCCCCTCTCGTTTTTTTTTAATTTTCCAAAAGAAGGAACAGAGGGGGCCAGATGAGGATATTCCAAAAAAGGCCCAGTCCTCTGTTCTTAATGCTACCTCGCTAACGCGGGAAATGGCGAATAGTTTAAAAGAAAAAGATATATATATATATATATATATATATATATATATATATATATATATATATATATATATATATATATATATATATATATACATATATATATATATATATATATATATATATATATATATATATATATATATATATATATATATATATATATATATATATATATATATATATATCTTATATTCATATATAAACACAATAATGGACATACATAGGAAATATTCCATCTAATTTCTTTTAGGTTTTTTTCGTTTAGGTGTTATTTGTTGGACTTTCTAAGACTTTTTATTTCTGGTTCCTTACCCTATCTTTTGAATTAATTATTTGATTTGATTGTTAGTTGTTTATTTTGGCTTATTAAGATGCTATTTTCAACATCACTAGCGTTAATCATGGTCAAACGCCATCTTCACTACATCCTCACAATCATTTTGAATATCAATGGCTTTTCTGTGGTTTAAGGTTATTTTCACTACAACTTCACGGTCATCTTGTTTTCATCATCGATGACGTTTATCTTGGTCAAAGACTATCTTCACTATATCCTTATACTTATCTAATTTTCAATATCATTGGCCTCTATCTTGATAAAAGTCATCTTCACTACTTCTTCATAATCATCATATTTTCCATATCACTAGCGTATTTTTTGGTGAAAGGCCATCTTCACTACATCCTTATAGTCAAGCCACTTTCACAGCACTTAACTCTACCTTAATAAAAATGTATCTTCACTACATCCTCACAGTCATCTCGTTTTCATTATCAGTGGCCTTTATCTTGGTCAAGGCCATCTCCACTACATCTTCATAAATATCATTCTTTGGACATATATTGCCTTTCAGATGGATTCCTGATATACCAATTTACATTCATATATATATATATATATATATATATATATATATATATATATATATATATATATATATATATATATATATATATATATATATCTGAATGTAAGTTGGTATGTCAGGAACCCATCTGGAACGTGAACCTTATATAAACTACATTGCACCTTACATATAAATAGAAACATCAAGCTTCACTATATTAACTTTACTATATTTAAATATAAACAAGGTCTAACCGAGGTTACTTGGTTGAGCAAGACGTGAGAATATCATCAATTGGCCCTCCAGCCCTGGGTTGAAACTGTCGTTCTGACGTATTTCGAGTTCAGTGCTGATACAGGACCATTGATTATAGGACGATCTTGTTAGTCTGTGTAACTTCGCCTGACCCAGTCCACGTCTTCAATGGCTTTCTGTTACTACAAACGGGATTACAAAGGAAAGGCTTCCTTTGTTAGTTTCATGAATACCTTCGTTCAAATGAAGGGAAAGACTATTACTATGAAGCGGTACCTTATCAGCAGGAAAGAGCTGCAGCAACGGTATGAAAGTTACTGCAAGATACATAACGAGCCCGTGGCTTCCAACGTAAACATCGGCCGCCATTTGGGTTCACTCGGCATCATGTGTGACACCAAGATTGGACCCGTTGGGAAACAGGAACGATACTATTCTGGTATCATGTGGCTCGATGGCGCAGGATCACCAACTGAAATGCAAAGAAAATGGAGAAAGCCGCCCAAACGTATCATGAAGGCCGTGCAAGAGAAGATCGAGAGGAATCGGTTGAGAGACGATATCGCTCACAGTATATTGAAATTTATACCCAAGACTTCCCCTGATCTCCAGACACAGCCAGTCACAGAGACCACCAGCCCCGCTTCCCAGACACAGCAAGTCACAGAGACCAAGAGCCCCGCTTCCCAGACACAGCAAGTCACAGAGACCACCAGCCCCGCTCCCCAGACACAGCCAGTCACAGAGACCACCAGCCCCGCTCCCCAGACACAGCCAGTCACAGAGACCACCAGCCCCGCTCCCCAGACACAGCCAGACACACTGCCCACCAGCCCCGTCCCCCACACAGAGCCACAAGATCCTGATATTGAGAAGACAAATGAATTTCTCGATGATTTTTTGCTTTCACTGGAGAAGAACTAATGAGTTTCTTATAGACAAGACATGTTCAAAAAGGAATCTATATAAATTCACTTATGGAGTGAGATCTTTGACGGAGCTGTGCTGCTTATAGCACAGCCTACCAAAGGGTGATCTTTGCTGTCGTGCAGTAACCTCATGAGGGCGGAGTCCGGCTACACTTTCTTTACCGAGGAAAAGATCTCTGCACTAATATTGAGTTTCTCCGTTGGCGTCAGGGTAAACACCCATCCCCCCCGAAGCTTGGTTACCTTTCCGTGGTGGGGGGGACTTCATGGATTGGGCAGTAGCAACCATCGTTGGTTGCTTCTGTTCAATCCATGAACGAAAAACCAAGCATCTTGAGCGTAATTGTCGTATAAATTCACTTGGTGTCAAAACTGACGCGAAAGCGGTTGTCTCAATTTTGTCAAAAATGTTTGTGCGTTTCGGCCTGATGGCGGGAGTCGGTTTGGCGCTGTGGTCATGAGAGAATACGAGGGAGACTGGCAACCGTCCCAGAAGTAGCTATAAGTGAGGCCCAGCAGCTGTCCCTATTACTGTGGAAGGCACTCATGTAAGGTGTGCAGTGAGACGCAGCAGTAACATGGGAAACGGACAACCAAAACAGCAATCTTGATCATCAGGAGGCTATCCAATGCTCAGAGTAGATAAGTACGATTATTGTATGGCTTCGCTCAGAGGATGAAAATCTTAGCTGTGAAAATCAACAAGTAAAATAACTAGTAGTTAGTGGTAGTGAAGTGGAATTACCGCATTTCTGTGGTCTTAATAGTAAAACGATTCTTTTCGTTTTCTCCATCAATCTAGAGGTGTTGTAGACCACCATCCTTAAGGTTGTAAGTTAATGGTAACTACAAGGTTATGACTTCAGCAAATTTGTGATGGAAAGTGCAGGAAATGTGGTAATGTGTATGATATAAATGATATATAGTTGTATAGTAAATGTGTAGTAAAATTTTGTCTTCTCTGTTCCCGTTCATTAATTCAAATACAGGTAAGTTTTCTCTCTAACGAGGTGGGATAAGCTACGTGCACTCGGCTTGTAAATGTGGTGAATTTCCCTTCATTACCACAATGGTGTGCTGAACTGAAGATGTAGAATTCCGTAGACGAAACTAAGATGGGAAATCAATCTACATCAACAATTGAACGTATGCATCTTTCGATGGACATAAAACAAACGGACAGAGGGTCACACTGGAGCAAATAAATTTCAATATCACCACTTAAAGTAGGCCTTTCAACTAGTTATGACTTTAAAGCAAACATTTTCTAGCCAAGGTTTAGATAGCACCGAAACTACTCCCCACGACCTTACCTTAAGAAATATTTTCAGAAGGTACTGTCTGAACATATTTCTAAGGTAAGGTCATTTAGGTTTGGTTTAGATGCTACCCTAACGTAGACTAGAAAAAGTTTCCTTTGCTTCAGAGCCCCAACTAGGTAGACGGGCTACTGTTGATATTAAACAGTAACAGAAAGGTGATAAAACTGAGATGAAATGAATAAAAATATAGAATGGGTCAGTTGAAAGTTTAAGTATTTGCTAAATACAGTTTTTGACAGATCCAAATGCATCCTAAGGTCAGTCACTTAAATCACAATGCTGAATATTGTTTTAATTGTTGGAACTAGTTACAGTAAGTAAAAATATCAAACTTAAAGGGATGCCATTACAATAATTTCATATACCTGTATAGGATCTCTTAAACTTCTTTTCCGTAAAGCTGAGTGGATTTAAGTAGTTTAATCTGCTCTCTGAATTTGTTTCTCAGTCCAGTAATCATCTTTGTAGATTACCTCAGTAGTTTCTCCATTCAATGTCTTCCTTTTCAAATTAGTTGACGGACACAGCAGTACTATATCCAAGATCGGATGGCAATGTTTTGGGAAGGCGAGAGGTCAGGTTATGCAAGAATGTTAGAAATGGCTTCCATCAGTTTCTACCCTATCTACTCTAAATATTTTGGGTTATTAGAACTTAAAGATTTATGAGTAAATAATACTGAAAGTTGGTTTAAAGTTGCCTGACCCAACATAACAACACCTTGGTAATGGTGACCTGATGAAGGATACTGAACCTAATCTAACCTATATTAACTCCTGACTAGTGATTATATGATCAAGGATGCCTTAGCTATCCTAACTTTAACGTTAAGCTCTATCTCACTTTCCTTAACCTTCATTTTAAGGATAACATCAAAAGGGAAAACTCTTTAACATCGACGATGATATATTCTATGTACTCAAGTGATTAAAGTGGGTGGAGCCGTTCCAACATTACTTAGTAAAAATGGGCCTGGATAAGCAACACAAACGTATTAGGCTTTTATGATTTTTTTTTTATTTTCTGTTTGATTTTGTTGAAGAACAAATTTCATTCTTACTTGAAAACTTATTGCCCTCTAGATATAATTCAATTTACTACTTTCTCAATGGAATAAATACAAAGGTTTTCACCACTATTCAGTATTTTATCTTTCTTTAATGAGCACCTCTTTTGTACGTATAATCCACTCCTGCCATTTTATTGATATTTGCACACACACACACACACACACACACACACACACACACACACACACACACCCTACACACACACACACACACACACACACACGATTAAACAAGGCATTTGATTCTTGTCCCGTTCTTATACTATATTTATGTTGCTTAAGTATTACAGAAAGATCCTTACCAGTCTGACCAACATAAAATGTCTTGTCTAATCATTTTAAAAACTATGATCATTGTATTGACTAGAGTAACGCCATCTCAGTTATTAACTCTAATTCTATTACCAAGAGAAATATCATTGATTCTTCTATTACTAAATACAAAAGAATTATAATCTTGATATTTGTGATGGTCTATACAAATTAGATAACTTTATTGTTGATAAGATTTGTAAAATGATAAGTTTATGAACACTCGTTGTATGTTTTAGACAATCACATGTTTACCAAATGGCGTCCTAGCTTCGTCTCTTCGATGTATATCAACTGACTGTTATATTTCTCTTTTGTGTCTCCCCTGATGATGTGATTATTACACGAAAGTGCACTTGGGAACTTTTCGTGTTTCATTTTCCCCGTGGACTCATAGGAATATCTTGATCACGCGCAAAATTGTGATACTTTCCAATATATATATATATATATATATATATATATATATATATATATATATATATATATATATATATATATATATATATATATATATATATATACATATATATATATATATATATATATATATATATATATATATATATATATATATATATATATATTGGAAAGTATCACAATTCTGTGCGTGATCAAGCGATCTCAGTTTGACAGAGTTAAATTATCATCATTTCAATCTATGTTCCATAGGGCATTACGTATTTGCAGTCCATAGTTTACTGATAATGTGCTTAAGAGGATATATTCCATTGGATCTAAGTTGAAGTAAACTAGATCTTTCACTAATAAATCCCTTAAATTAGCAAAGAAATCATTTTATAGAGTTGAGCCCATACCTTCCACTGACACGAAGAATATTTTAGTTCTCCCTTTTGATAATAACTTTACTTTTCTTCCCATATTGCTTAGATCCTTTAATGTAAATGTTGCCTTCAGCAACAATAGTATCATGAAGAATATCTTAATCAGGAACTCACCAAAAAATTCTTCTGGGAGCATCTATAAAGTGCCATGTAGATATTGTGATAAGTTTTATGTTGTGCAGACTGGTAAGGATATTTCTGTTAGACTTAAGCAACATAAATATAGTATAAGAAAAGGAAAAGAATCGAAACTTGTTTAATCAAGTTAAAAACTATGACCATTGTATTGACTGGAATAATGCCATATCAGCTATTAAGTCTAACTCCAGTACCACGAGAAATGCCATTGAATCTTCTATTATTAAATACACAAAGAATTATGACTTTGATATTGATAAAGGTCTATACATATTTGACAACTTTATTGTTGATATGATTTGCAAACAATCCGCCTTTTTGTCCACATAATAAGTCTATGATACACTAGTTGTCTGTCTTAGACAATCGCATGTTTGCCAAATGGCGTCCTAGCTACGTTTATTCGTTATATATCAACTAATTGTTATATATATACATATATATATATATATATATATATATATATATATATATATATATATATATATATATATATATATATATATATATATTTTTTTTTTTTTTTTTTTTGCTTTCTCGCTGTCTCCCGCGTTTGCGAGGTAGCGCAAGGAAACAGACCAGAGAAATGGCCCAACCCATTCCCATACACATGTATATACATACGTCCACACACGCAAATATACATACCTACACAGCTTTCCATGGTTACCCCAGACGCTTCACATGCCCTGATTCAATCCACTGACAGCACGTCAACCCCGGTATACCACATCGATCCAATTCACTCTATTCCTTGCCCTCCTTTCACCCTCCTGCATGTTCAGGCCCCGATCACACAAAATCTTTTTTACTCCATCTTTCCTCCTCCAATTTGGTCTACCACTTCTTCTCGTTCCCTCCACCTCCGACACATATATCCTCTTGGTCAATCTTTCCTCACTCATTCTCTCCATGTGCCCAAACCATTTCAAAACACCCTCTTCTGCTCTCTCAACCACGCTCTTTTTATTTCCACACATCTCTCTTACCCTTACGTTACTTACTCGATCAAACCACCTCACACCACACATTGTCCTCAAACATCTCATTTCCAGCACATCCATCCTCCTGCGCACAACTCTATCCATAGCCCACGCCCCGCAACCATAGAACATTGTTGGAACCACTATTCCTTCAAACATACCCATTTTTGCTTTCCGAGTTAATGTTCTCGACTTCCACACATTCTTCAAGGCTCCCAAGATTTTCGCCCCCTCCCCCACCCTATGATCCACTTCCGCTTCCATGGTTCCATCCGCTGCCAGATCCACTCCCAGATATCTAAAACACTTTACTTCCTCCAGTTTTTCTCCATTCAAACTTACCTCCCAATTGACTTGACCCTCAACCCTACTGTACCTAATTACCTTGCTCTTATTCACATTTACTCTCAACTTTCTTCTTTCACATACTTTACCGAACTCAGTCACCAGCTTCTGCAGTTTCTCACATGAATCAGCCACCAGCGCTGTATCATCAGCGAACAACAACTGACTCACTTCCCAAGCTCTCTCATCCACAACAGACTTCATACTTGCCCCTCTTTCCAAAACTCTTGCATTCACCTCTCTAACAACCCCGTCCATAAACAAATTAAACAACCATGGAGACATCACACACCCTTGCCGCAAACCTACATTCACTGAGAACCAATTACTTTCCTCTCTTCCTACACGTACACATGCCTTACATCCTCGATAAAAACTTTTCACTGCTTCTAACAACTTGCCTCCCACACCATATATTCTTAATACCTTCCACAGAGCATCTCTATCAACTCTATCATATGCCTTCTCCAGATCCATAAATGCTACATACAAATCCATTTGCTTTTCTAAGTATTTCTCACATACATTCTTCAAAGCAAACACCTGATCCACACATCCTCTACCACTTCTGAAACCACACTGCTCTCCCCAATCTGATGCTCTGTATATGCCTTCACCCTCTCAATCAATACCCTCCCATATAATTTACCAGGAATACTCAACAAACTTATACCTCTGTAATTTGAGCACTCACTCTTATCCCCTTTGCCTTTGTACAATGGCACTATGCACGCATTCCGCCAATCCTCAGGCACCTCACCATGAGTCATACATACATTAAATAACCTTACCAACCAGTCAACAATACATATATATATATATATATATATATATATATATATATATATATATATATATATATATATATATATATATATTATATATATATATATATATATATATATATATATATATATATATATATATATATATATATATATATATATATATATATATATATATATATATATAAAATATAAAAATATATATATATATATATATATATATATATATATATATATATATATATATATATATATATATACAATTCGTACTCTCTGCCCTTGTTAACTTCCGTCGCCACCCCGCCACACATAAAATGACAACCCCCTGCTCCCGCATGTGCGCGAGGTAGCACTAGGAAAAGACAACGAAGGCCACATTCGTTCACACTCAGTCTCTAGCTGTCATGTATGATGCACCGAAATCACAGCTCCCTTTTCACATCCAATCCCCGTAAAACTTTCCATGGTTTACCCCAGACGCTTCACATGCCCTGGTTCAATCCATTGACAGCACTTCGACCCCGGTACACCACATCGTTCTAATTCATTCTATTCCTTGCACACCTTTCATCATCCACCATGTTCAGGCCCCGATCACACAAAATCTTTTCACTCCATCTTTCCACCTCCAATTTGGTCTCCCACTACTCCTCCTTCCCTCTACCTCTGACGCATATATCCTCTTTGTCAAACTTTCCTCACTCAATCTCTTCATGTGGCCAAACCATTTCAAAACACCCCCTTCTGCGCTCTCAACCACACTCATTTTGTTACCATACACCTCTCTTACCCTTTCATTACTTACTCGATCAAACCACCTCATACCACATATTGTCCTCAAACATCTCATTTCCAGCACATCCACCCTCCTCCGCACAACTCTATCTATAGCCCACGCCTCCCAACCATATGATATTGCTGGAACCACTATTCCTTCAAACATACCCATTTTTGCTTTCCAAGATAACGTTCTCGACTTCCAAACATTCTTCAACGCTCCCAGAATTTTCGCCCCCTTCCCCACCCTATGATTCACTTCAACTTCCATGGCTTAATCCGCTGCGAAATCTACTCACTGATATCTAAAATACTTCACTTCCTCCAGTTTTTCTCCATTCAAACTTACCTCCCAATTGACTTGACCCTCAACCCTACTGTACCTAATAACCTCGCTCTTATTCACATTTAATTTCAGCTTTCTCCTTCCACACACTTTACCAAACTCAGTAACCAGCTTCTCCAATTTCTCACCCGAATCATCCACCAGTGCTGTATCATCATCGAACAACAACTGACTCACTTCCCAAGCTCCTTCATCCACAACAGACTGCATACTTGCACATCTTTCCAAAACTCTTGCATTCACCTCCCAAACAGCCCCATCCATAAACAAATTAAACAACCATGGAGATATCATACACCCCTGCCGCAAACCAACATTCACCAAGTGAACTGAGACTGTGTCCCCTCTAATTGCGGTAAATTACCATATGACTTTAACGGCACCAGCCAGCAGGAGAAATGTCGGATATAGGAGTGACTGAATATATTGCCATACATATCATATTTATCCCCGGGGATAGGGGAAAAAGAATACTTCCCACGCATTCCTCACGTGTCGTAGAAGGCGACTAAAGGGGACGGGAGCGGGGGGCTAGAAACCCTCCCCTCCTTGTATTTTAACTTTCTAAGAGGAGAAACAGAAGAAGGAGTCACGCGGGGAGTGCTCATCCTCCTCAAAGGCTCAGATTGGGGTGTCTAAATGTGTGTGGATGTAACCAAGATGAGAAAAAAGGAGAGATAGGTAGTATGTTTGCGGAAAGGAACCTGGATGGTTTGGCTCTGAGTGAAACGAAGCTCAAGGGTAAAGGGGAAGAGTGGTTTGGGAATACCTTGGGAGTAAAGTCAGGGGTTAGTGAGAGGACAAGAGCAAGGGAAGGAGTAGCACTACTCCTGAATCAGGAGTTGTGGGAGTATGTGATAGAGTATAAGAAAGTAAACTCTAGATTGATATGGGTAAAACTGAAAGTTGATGGAGAGAGATGGGTGATCATTGGTGCATATGATCCTGGGCATGAGAAAGATCATGAGAGGCAAGTGTTTTGGGAGCAGCTGAGAGTGTGTTAGTGGTTTTGATGCACGAGACCGGGTTATAGTGATGTATGATTTGAATGCAAAGGTGAGTAATGTGGCAGTTGAGGGAATAATACATGGGGTGTTCAGTGTTGTAAATGGAAATGGTGAAGAACTTGTATATTTATGTGCTGAAAAAGGATTGTTGATTGGGAATACCTGGTTTAAAAAGAGAGATATACATAATGAAACGTATGTAAGTAGGAGAGACGGCCAGAGAGCGTTATTGGATTACGTGTTAGTTGATAGGCGCGCGAAAGAGAGACTTTTGGATGTTAATATGATGAGAGGTGCAACTGGAGGGATGTCTGATCATTATCTTGTGGAGGCGAAGGTGAAGATTTGTAGAGGTTTTCAGAAAAGAAGAGAGAATGTTGGGGTGCAAAGAGTAGTGAGAGTAAGTGAGCTTGGGAAGGAGCCTTGTGTGAGGAAGTACCAGGAGAGGCTGAGTACAGAATGGAAAAAGGTGAGAACAAAGGAGGTAAGGGTAGTGGGGGAGAAATGGGGTGTATTTAGGGAAGCAGTGATGGCTTGCGCAAAAGATGCTTGTGGTATGAGGAGCGTGGGAGGTGGGCAGATTAGAAAGGGTAGTGAGTGGTGGGATGTAGAAGTAAGATTGTTAGTGAAAGAGAAGAGAGAGGCGTTTGGACGACTTTTGCAGGGAAATAATGCAAGTGAGTGGGAGATGTATGAAAGAAAGAGGCAGGAGGTCAAGAGAAAGGTGCAAGAGGTGAAAAAGAGGGCAAATGAAAGTTGGGGTGAGAGAGTATCATTGAATTTTAGGGAGAATAAAAAGATGTTTTTGAAGGAGGTAAATAAAGTGCGCAAGACAAGGAAACAAATGGGAAGTTCAGTGAAGGGGGCTATTGGGGAGGTGATAACAAGTAGTGGTGATGTGAGAAGGAGATGGAGTGAGTATTTTGAATGTTTGTTGAATGTGTTTGATGATAGAGTGGCAGATATAGGGTGTTCTGGTCGAGGTGGTGTGCAAAGTGAGACGGTAATGTCATGTTATCTTTATTGTCATGGTGGTTGTATTGTCATCGTGGCTATACAGTCATGTTGGCTATATTGTCATTAAGATTACATTGTTATGGTAACTATATTGCCATGGTTTCTGTATATTTTCATAGTAGGATGATTGTATTATGGCGATTGTATTGCATTTCTGAGTATATTGTCATGGTGACTGTGTTGCCATAATATCAATATTGTCATTTAATTTGAATTGATGGAAATTTTGTGTAAGAAACGGTACTGTCATGTTATCTGTATTGTCACGGTGGTTGTATTGTCATTGTGACTATATAGTCATGTTAGCTATATTGTCATTAACATTACATTGTTATGGTAAATGTATAGCCTTTGTGGCTGTATTGTTAGGTCACTATATTGCCATGATGGCTATTTGCCATTTTTGTTATATAACAAGCAGGTGACTGTCTTTTCATGTTGGCAATATTGTCAGAATAGCTATATTGTCGAGTAGTAGGTATATATATTTCTATTCTGGCGTTATATTATAATGATGGCAATAATAACGTTTTGGAGATATAGTGTCTTGGCAGCTGAACTCTTATTGTAGATATTTTTCAATTTGAATATTACATCATGGTAGCTACATAGTCAAGGTTACTCTATTTTCATGGTAGCTACATTGTCATGGGGAAGACATTGGCATGGTGGCTGTATTGTTATTTTCAATATAATGTCGTCCTGGCTTCATTATCTTGGTCGCTATATCAACTTGATGGCTATATTGCTATGGTTAATTTTGTCGTTCGGGATATATTTTGTTATTAGCCATCAGGCCGAAACGCACAAACATTTCTGACAAAATTGAGACAACCGCTTTCGCGTCAGTTTTGACACCAAGTGAATTTAAACGACAATTACGCTCAAGATGCTTGGTTTTTCGTTCATGGATTGAACAGAAGCAACCAACGATGGTTGCTACTGCCCAATCCATGAAGTCCCCCCCACCACGGAAAGGTAACCAAGCTTCGGGGGGGATGGGTGTTTACCCTGACGCCAACGGAGAAACTCAATACAATATTTTTATTATAACTTTCCTTAATCTTGAAAAATGAATCAATCAGAGGGAAGAATAGCCCCAGTCATATGAAGATTGGCTAACCGAATCCTTGCGCATTGTGTAGAAAGTGATTTCTTTGAGGGTTGCTTTATGGAAGGCACGGTAGCGTCGGAAGAGTTTCATTTTTTCTTTGAAGACGAAGGAAATTATCCCCGTGAATTTATGTATTTTTTTTTTTTTTTTTTGGGGGGGGGGATAATGTTCCCATATTTTTTTCTTTGTTTTTCAACGTCCCTACGTAGATATTATGTGTCATCCACTACTGGGAGAAAGCCAGACTTCCGCCAGATTAACGTTATCCTTGGCGAGGCGAAACTAAAGTTGTCTTGGTGTTGGTTCCTTAGTGATAACCCAAACACAAACACAAACACACCTCCAGTGTCCACTCTAGGGCCGTTTTCTCCTGCAGCACCAACAGGAAGAAAGAACTCAGGTTCCTCACCAACTGAATCTTTTGGCACGGGGAACGTGTGTCATCTCGACACGCCTTTTAACGCCCGTACGTGGTGCGGCGTGCAGTCGGTCTGTAACGTAGGACATGTCATGTGTTATTGATCCCAGTCGGTCTAGAATGCTGGGCCTGACATGTGTTGGGGGACCAAGTCGGTCTTGAATGGTGGGCCTGACGTGTGTTGGGGGACCAAGTCGGTCTTGAATGGTGGGCCTGACAGGTCTTGAGACCTGCCATGTCTCCCTGAAGGTGGGCCTGACAAGTGTGGTGGGCGGCATTTCCTCATGGATGGTGGGTCTGGTAGGGAGTGTGGGCTGCAGTGCCACTTGAGTGGGCGAGGTCACTTGGTCAGCATCAGTGGGACGGTGAGGTTTCACTTTTGCATAGCGACCGTTGACGGAGAGTGGTGTCACGTCGGCAAGAAGTGCCTTCTTGTAAGAGGCATAGCAGGAGTACTGGATGACGGCAATCCCGCGGTGGTTCTCGTAGGTCGTGTAGGACTGCATGTCGAAGCGAACGATGTCGCCGAACTGCTTGAAGAATTCCCAGACGTTCGTCCTTGAGATTTTGTATGGAACGTTGACGACCCTGATGGTATACCTCTGCAGGACGGTTTTGAGAACCCCTTGCAACTGCTCGTTGGTGGGCACGATGACATGTATGTCGTCATCATCGCAGCCCAACTCATCTATATGTGGGAGTCGGGTCTCGTGTGGTGGACGGTCCAGCAAATCCTCCTCATCGTGGAAAGGCAGGTAGGCCTGGTCAAGGAGGGCGACCCAGAGCACCTGCTGCTGCTCGACCACCTCCACAACTGAGCTTTTTGCAAAATCTTCCATGTTGAAGATACTATGATTACGTTGTGCACTTTACGAAGTAACCTCGGTTATCCTTGTATGTCCACAAATATAGTGAGTCTATATTGATATGGAAAAATATAGTAAGGTACCCCCATGCTCTAATATCCCACATAGAAATAAAAGCATAGTCGACTTCATACAAACAAAAGCATAGTCGACTTCGGCGATTTTGAATGTAGAGACCATCTAAAATATTGTAGGTGGGTTAATGGTTGTTACATGGTGACCAGGGGTACAGGTGGATGGGACAGACTGGATATAGTGAAGATCGATAGGTGGGACAGACAGGGTATAGTGGATATCCATAGATGGGACAGACTGAGTACAGTGAAGATTGATAGATGGGACAGACAGGGTATAGTGAATATCCATAGATGGGACAGACTGAGTACAGTGAAGATTGATAGATGGGACAGACAGGGTATAGTGAATATCCATAGATGGGACAGACTGGATATAGTGAAGATCGATAGATGTGACAGACAGGGTATAGTGAATATCCATAGATGGGAGAGACAGGGTGTAGTGAAGATGCATACATGGGACTAACAGGGTATAGTGAATATCCATAGATGGGAGAGACAGGGTATAGTGAAGATGTGTAGATGGGACACACATTATAATGAATTGATTGATGGGACAGACAGGGTATAGTGAATATCCATAGATGGGACAGAGGGCATAGTGAAGATGTGTAGATGGGACACACATTATAATGAATTGATTGATGGGACAGACAGGGTACAGTGAAGATTGGTCGATGACCAATCAACTACAGCGGAGGCGTAGCACAGAAATTATTGGGCCGCAGAGAACCAATCACAAATCGCAAGCAGCAGCGGTCCACCAATGGGAAGTCGACGCACAGTAGCGCTGCCCAAGTGGCTACCTGGGAAACAATATGGAGGAGTGGCCACGCCCGGACACTGGTACTAGTACTTTTAACAATGTTATATGGTTGTGAGGCATGGGCTCTCGATAGTGTTGTGGGAAGGAGGATGGAGGTTTCCGGAATTAAATGTTTGAGGAATGTATTTAGTGTGAGGCGGCTTGATCGAGTAAGTAATGAAAGGCATGTTTACCAAATGGCGTCCTAACTACGTCTCTTCGTTGTATATCAACTGACTTATATTTCTCTCTTGTGTCTCCCCTGATGATGTGATTATTACACGAAGGTGCACTTGGGAACTTATCGTGTTTCTTTTTCCCCGTGGACTCATAGGAATATATATATATATATATATATATATATATATATATATATATATATATATATATATATATATATATCCCTGGGGATAGGGGAGAAAGAATACTTCCCACGTATTCCTTGTGTGTCGTAGACGGCGACATTAAAGGGAGGAAGCGTGGGAGCTGGAAATCCTCCCCTCTCGTTTTTAGTTTTTCATAAGAAGGAACAGAGAAGGGGGCCAAGTGAGGATTTCTCTCAAAGGCTCAGTCCTCTGTTCTTAACGCTACCTCGCTAACGAGGGAAATGGGGAGGAGTTGGGGAGGGAGGGGTTATGTGTTTCCAGCAAGTAGGTGTTGCCGCCATATTGGAAAAGTTAGTTATTTACGCACATCATGACGTAGCATAACATAAACAATTTAACATTTTATGAATAGTAGGGACGTTGCTTAGTAATTTAGGACACTATGAACTAATGTTTTGTTTTATTTAGCAATTACAGGTGAGCAACTGATATTAATCTTGGGACATGTGGCATCTTTCCCCAGCCCCTCCAGCCCACACTCTCACTCCTTCATACCCACTCACCTCAAGCTTGGTCACAGCAAATTTGTAAGTTATCTATAATTTTATTCCCTCCAGAATAACATAACATTTTGTTAGTGCTTTTGGAAGCATCTAGAATAAGCGGGGCAGTGTAATGTGGGGTTATAAAAGTGTCAGCAATGTGGCATCACAGACGGCAGCGTCAGCTAGCACATCCACCTTAATTCACCAAAGGAAGTAAGTTATTTAACAACTAATGGCGGCCAGCCAAATGTATTATGTCTATAAAACGAATAAAACTTAAAATATGGACTTATGAATTGCTTTTTATTAAGAGAAACTCTGCAAATACAAAGAAGACCTGTGGACGCGAGAGGAGGAGGTAGTTGCCAGATACCGCCATATTTGTCCAAAACATTTTACAGACTATGACGTCACTACTTGAGGCAATGTACCGGCTGGAGTGATGACGTCATGGAGGTTGACGTCACCAGGTGTGTTGTTGTAGCTGGAGTATTGTTAGTGTTGTGGCAGGTGACCGTCATCTTATTTCCAATCAGCCAGCCACAGTGGTTCACTACCATCCTGGATGGTGGTCAAAATATAGTCAACAATATTAGTAATGATGGCGTTATTTTAGGTGACATTAATGGCGGCAACTGTATTGGTGAGTTGGCGACTCATATAATAATGTGAGAGAAGTTGTCTTATGGTCACGTGAGTACCTGACCTTGTTCAAATGACAATGTTAATATATCATTATCATCATCATCTATGTGTAGTGATGATGATGATGAATGATGGTGTAAACATGACCCAGAAAGATGGGCCAGGAAGATGGTGGCTATTAGACACATTGGTTGTGGCAAGAAATATTGTGGAGACAAAGTTAGCGTTGTAACATATAGAACATGGGAGACCTGCACTCACACCCACCCACCCACCCACACACCCAACAACCCACCAACCCACCCACTACCCACGCACACTACTGACCCCCAGCCAGCCAGCCACCCACCCACCCACCCACCCACCCACACACCCACCCACCCACCCACCCACCCACCCACATAACTGACCCCCAGCCAGCCACCCAGCCACATAACTGACCCCACCCACCCACCCACCCAGCCAGCCAGCCAGCCAGCCAGCCAGCCACCCACCCAGCCACCCACCCAGCCACCCAGCCACCCACCCAGCCAGCCAGCCACCCACCCACCCAGCCAGCCACCCAGCCACCCAGCCACCCAGGGTGAGCCACATAACATGTAGCAGAGGAGGATGGGACAGCTGGTGTAGCAGGTCGACCAGCTGCTCTCCTTCTGGCAGCTGGTCGTTTTCTGTGATGAGAAAACGTTCTCTACTGACGCCCCGTACAGCAGCAGGTCAGGTTGGGCCACAACCAAGAGCCGGCCGGAGCCATTTGACCTCGTCGTCCACAAGTGCCCCATCCACAGGTGTGGGTGGGTGGGTGGGTGGGTGGGTGGGTCGGTCGGTGGGTGGGTGGGTGGGTGGGTGGGTGGGTGGGTGGGTGGGTGAGTGGGTGAGTGGGTGGGTGGGTGGGTGGGTGGGTGGGTGGGTGGGTCGGTCGGTCGGTCGGTGGGTGGGTGGGTGGGTGGGTGAGTGGGTGAGTGGGTGGGTGGGTGGGTCGGTGGGTGGGTGGGTGGGTGAGTGGGTGGGTGGGTTGGTCGGGGTGTTAAGGTGTGGTTTGAGCCCCACTGGGGAATGTTGACCCGGCCAACCAACCACATGACCTGACCTGACCTGACCTGAACCCCACTGAACATATCTCCTGAATCCAGACTTGCCACATCACTGATGATGATGACGTCAACACATCATGACGTCATCATCATCATCATGTCATCACTGATGATGACGTCATCATCATCATTATGTTATCACTGATGACGTCAACACATGACACTTGGTGAGGTCATCATCATCATCATCATGATGTCATCAGTGATGACGTCAACACCACCACATGACACTTGGTCATGATGGTAGTCTTGTGTTGATGAGGTCAGGTCAGGTCAGGTCAGGCAGGTTTGGTGGCCGGGTGATTCTAAATATGGCTTCCTCCTCGTCCTCGTCCTCGTCCTCCTCCTCGTCCTCGTCCTCCTCCTCGTCCTCCTCCTCGTCCTCGTCCTCCTCCTCGTCCTCGTCCTCGTCCTCGTCCTCCTCCTCGTCCTCGTCCTCCTCGTCCTCGTCCTCGTCCTGGTCGTCCGTTGTTGTTCTCTGGTGATCGAGATATGATGATATACCAGTAATTGCTGTGTCACATACAACATACCATCATTATTGTTGCATCAAGACAAATGGCTTCCTACAAGTAGCATTTGTTGATGATTTAGGATTAAATGATGATGATGACATCCACAGATAATGGTGGTTGCCGGTGAGGCCAAACTAGAAAGTTATATATCATTGTTCTTCATGTCCTCACACATCTCACGTTTGTGCTCACCTGACCCACCACAATCACCTGCAATGATCCAGCACTAATACACCATCCTATGGGTATCCCAGTGTCCCAGGTATGGGTATCCCAGTGTCCCAGGTATGGGTATCCCAGTGTCCCAGGTATGGGTATCCCAGTGTCCCAGGTATGGGTATCCCAGTGTCCCAGGTATGGGTATCCCAGTGTCCCAGGTATGGGTATCCCAGTGTCCCAGGTATGGGTATCCCAGTGTCCCAGGTATGGGTATCCCAGTGTCCCAGGTATGGGTATCCCAGTGTCCCAGGTATGGGTATCCCAGTGTCCCAGGTATGGGTATCCCAGTGTCCCAGGTATGGGTATCCCAGTGTCCCAGGTATGGGTATCCCAGTGTCCCAGGTATGGGTATCCCAGTGTCCCAGGGATCTTTCTTCCATGGTTCTTAAATCTTGGTGGAATGGTTGAGCCAGTTCCTCAGTTAGGTTGTCTGGCCAAGTGGGTGTGGAGGTAATGCACTTTGATGTTCATTTTACAGCCAAGTTGAGGGAAAGAAGATGGCAGGTTCTCCACTAGTTCAGGGTAGTTATCTGCTTTATGGTGACCAAGACAATTCCTTACAACCATAGTGAACGAAGACCATGCCTCTGCCTCAACATTGGTCATTGAATCTTGGAAATGTGGGTCTTTCATGAGTTCCATGATTTGTGACCCGTCGACAATACCTGCCTTCACCTTGTCCATGATCAGCGCTGGACATTTTCTGCATATGTAGTCAAAGCAGAGTGTTCTTCTTTGTCCCAAACCTTCATAAAGTGTTTCATTAAACCTAGTTTGATGTGCAGTGGTGGTACAATGATCTTATCTCTGTCAACCAAGGGTTCTGCCATTACATTCTTGTCTCCAACCAACATGTTTTCTCTCAGAGACCATTGTTTTCTCAGCCAGTGCTCATCCTCAGCTCTACTATCCCAGAGACAGATAAAGCAGGGCTACTTGTTGTACCCACTCTGCTGACCCAGGAGAAAAGTCACCATCTTAAGATCCACACACATTAACCATTGGTCATGGTGGTATAATATCTTGTGTAAGACCAGGACGATTGTGTCCTGCTGTTCACTCATCATAGTTGAACCACCAATTGGGAGTGATCCATATTTGTTGTCATTGTGTAGAAGCACAACATTTTAAGCTCCACTTAGAACTACCTAAGCTCGTGAGTGGTCCATTTATTGATAATTGCATTATCTGAAAACCTGTATCTACTGGAAGGAAATGAAGGTCATAATCTTAGTCAGTGGCGTAAATATACCTTGATTCATGTCCAAAATCTGAGACACCAAAATGGTTTTATATATTTACTCCCCAATATATATATATATATATATATATATATATATATATATATATATATATATATATATATATATATATATATATATATATATATATATATATATATATATATATATATGTATGTGCATTATTACATGACAGCTAGAGACTGAGTGTGAACGAATGAGGCCTTTGTTGTCTTTTCCTAGCGCTACCTCGCACACATGAGGGGGGAGGGTGTTGTTATTCCATGTGTGGCAGAGTGGCGATGGGAATGAATAAAGGCAGACAGTATGAATTATGTACATGGGTATATATGTATATGTCTGTGTATATATATGTATACATTGAGATGTGTAGATATGTATATGTACTGTGTGTGGACGTTTATGTATACACATGTGTATGTGGGTGGGTTGGGCCATTCTTTCGTCTGTTTCCTTGCGCTACCTCGCTAACGCGGGAGACAGCGACAAAGCAAAATGAATAAATAGAATATATATATATATATATATATATATATATATATTTCTTTTTTCTTTCATACTATTCGCCATTTCCCGCGATAGCGAGGTAGCGTTAAGAACAGAGGACTGGGTCTTTGAGGGAATATCCTCACCTGGCCCTCTTCTCTATTCCTTCTTTTGGAAAAAAAAAAAAAAAAAAAAACGAGAGGGGAGGATTTCCAGCCTCCCGCTCCCTTCCCTTTTAGTCGCCTTCTACGACACGCAGGGAATACGTGGGAAGTATTCTTTCTCCCCTATCCCCAGGGATATATATATATATATATATATATAAAAAAAAAAACCTACGATCAACTTTACAAGACAAACAAGTAATTTAAGTTTGGCTACATTGAATTTCATAATTTCGAATATTTTGATGAGAGAGAGAGAGAGAGAGAGAGAGAGAGAGAGAGAGAGAGAGAGAGAGAGAGAGAGAGAGAGAGAGAGAGAGAGAGAGAGAGGAAAAAGGAAGGTAATAAATTCACAGCACACAGGAAAGCTGCTCAGTCGTGGTTATCTCACATGTTTTCACTAACATCGAGAGTTAAGTAGTACAAATGCCATTTCAAAATGCTTGGGACACTTCAATTTGTTCTTGTATGAAAACATACAACTGAACCAAGTCAGTCTTTTATAAGGTTCAAACTACTAATGATATTAGAATAACATGCAAATTTATGATGGACGACTGAAAATGGGCCTTGATGGCAAGGCTAAGATTATCTATCGTTGTCCATGATAGTAAGGCTAAGATCATTCATCATTTTGCATGACGGCTATGCTAAGATAATTCAGCGTTGTCCATGATGGTTAAGCTAAGATCACTTATCGTTGTCCATAATAGTTAGGCTAAATCATTTATCGCTGTCCATGATAGCTCGTCTAAGACCATTTATCGTTGTCCATGATACAGTCTGGGCCCAGCCCGAGCTGTAGGGGATAGAAGACCTCCAAGATAGCACTAGCCAGACTCTAAGAACATTTAACATCATAAGAACATTATCCAGTTGTCTTTTACTTATCAGGAAATACGTTTGTATGCAACTCTTAGCTGATAAGAGATGTTTGATCTCTTATCACCCAGAACTCACCACGAGGAGGTGGTTGCATTTCGAGTTCCATAATTTTTTCCCGTTTTAAATAAATATTTTAATTTCCTCTAAAATAAAATATCCCGCTTTAAGCTATGTAAAGATAATAATTTCCTCTAAAACAAAGTTCTTTCCCATTATATTACAAGTAAAATTTCCTCTAAAACAAAGTCGTTATTGTGAGGTAGATAGTTGAGGAAGGGCACCTCATTTCCTGCCCTTCCTCTGGTTCCGTTGGCCCCCTCCTCTGGTACGCCTCCGGCGGACTGACCTCATCACCTTCTTCAGCTCACCAATAATAAGTGGCAGAGCTGGTCTCTCTGAGGGGTCGCTGTGGGTCGCTGTTTGGTAAAGGCCCTGGAGGCTTTCCCGCACACCCTGCTTCCTGACCAGGATGGACACGTGCCTCATTAGATGCCCAAAAGAGAAGACGTCACTGGCTGGGAAGACCGGCTTGCGCTCCCTGACCTCAGGGGCCAACCACAGGTCAGGAACAGCGGAGCAGAGATGTTCACTCTTGTTGTCTTACCTCTGTTGTACATTCAGCAATTTGAGTGGTGGCAATCCAGTTTCAAGTATCATATGGATCTTGACTTCATCAACTCTGGTGCTTTTCTGAGCACTGTATTCCAACCCTTAACTAGCTTATGTGTGGTCTAAGCTGGCTTATGCCTCCTGCCTTGATTACTTATCTGATCTTAAGTCTTATTTAAAATGCCATGAATCATTTTCAATATGTCTTCATAGATTTGTGTTTATTCTCCATAGATTTGAAACATTTTAACAGCCTAGCTTGTATACTATACTTTGAGCGCTGCACATAAACCATTTCTAAATTTAACAAAGAATCCACCTCACTTGTGACATCTAACCCCTTAATCAAAGCATTCAACTATGGTTTAGGATCAGATTTATCTGAACGTCATTTAACCCCAACAAATCTGTCATCTAATTGAAGATCTTCATGATCTAAACATGTGGGAACATCAAATATGATAATCTAGGTGCATGTCAGCCTTCCATCTGGTCCCTCCATAATAACACCTTCAGAACCACAAGTGGGTAAGAAATCTAACAGTATCATTGATCTTGACAGACACATAAGGTCTATATCTTCCTTGAACGAAACCTTAAAACTCTTGTGGTATCTATAGAGTCGTACGTACTGCCCCCTGTAGCTTCTGGTGAAACTCCAGATGTACTGTAAATGGGGAAATATGGCCACAACCTACCCAAAGATCACTGTGTCTCTAGCTCTCCGCCTCCAGAGTTAATTCTCTCCATTTCCTCGTCATGCCTATCACTCAGGCGAGGAGGATAACTAACCCTTTAACACTTTGTTATCAGTGTTTTCCCCCTTTCCTCTCACCAGAGATACTTTTACCCTTTGTGTTTATCACCCCGATACCATCTCGAAGCTTCGTTCATCCCCCTTTGGGCACCCGGGACCATCATTCATGGTCTTAGTTGATGAATTTTGACAATAGTGTTATTATTACCCCTCGATTTTCTCGTCTTAAGACTTGGTATGAAGTGGTTTCTAACCCCCTCCAATTCTAATTCAAAGCCTTGCCCAAGTTATGGGGACACTTGGAGGAAGAGGTACGTCAGGTCAAAAACCCAGACTCAATGATCAACTTTTCAGTTAAGGAATCCATTAATATCACGATCGTCAACATTAGACAACTTCAATACATATTCTGAACTTACTATTCCTCGCTACTTGGGCCTACAACTTTTTTTCTAAGCACAACACCAGCCCAATGGTATGAGATATAGACAAACGCATGTGGAACTGCAGACGAAGAAGCCCTGGAGAAAGTAGGAATCCAACCCTAGATAGACACACCTTTTGAATCAACGCTCACGTTTATTGAAATTAAAAAAGAAATCTTGTTGCTACTTAGCGTTGTTTTGGTCTTGCTTTGCTTCAAGAGGGCTGCCAGCAGCGGTGGTCGAAGTGTGGCAATGGTCAAATCATTAGATAAATGACTCCCACCTGAATGACAGCTGTAACTACATGGTTTGGTCAGCCACAATGCCTCACACCACCACTTCCACCATCTTTGACCAAACTTAAAACTCCTTTACCCCCAGTATGGCTGGCTTCATCGGTATTATTACCATTTGGAACCATCAGCAAATTTTCTTGGATTTGGATGAATTTTGTTTTTTTCCGAAGCGTTTGTCGCCGTTGCCGGGAATTTAGCCCTTACATGGGAGCTCCGGTTGTCGCTGTGGTATTTAGTTCGCCAAATAACTTCTTTATAAATGAAGTCCATTACAAAGTAAAGCATCATAAGTGCATCCAATGAAGTCCATTACAAAGTAAAGGATAATACGTGGATGCAGCCAGGATACTTCTCCGTGGTGGGGCTCGCTACGTGGTTGGTGGATGTGGCCCTCCCCGCCACATGGTCACAGTGGTTGACCTAGTTAACGTCAACACATTACGAGGTCAACCTTCACCAAATCCATATGGCGTTCATACCAGCTTCACCCATATTCCATTTCCTCCAATTCCACTTCTGGGTATTCCACCTCCATATCCACACAGCCAAATTCCACTCCATCCATGACTTCCACGTCCGGGTATTCCACCAATTCCACTCCATCCATCTCTTCAACGTCTGGGTATTCCACCTCCATATCCACATAGCCAAATTCCACTCCATCCATCACTTCCACGTCTGGGTATTCCACTTCCATGTCCACACAGCCATAGCCCATGTCAAATACATGGACATATTCAAATTCCATCTCCTGGACAAAGGAGAGTCGTCCTACCTCGTTGGTGAACATTATTATATTGAAGTGTTCGAGGAAAGGTTGAGGGAGCTTGCAAGGCGGAGCAGAGATGTTCACTCGACAGAGGTCACAGCTCAAATGATGCTCTCGGTCCCGGCTTCCGCCCTTATATAACCTGGGAACTGATCATATCCTAGCATAGCTTAATATAGAGAAGTCTAATATAGTGAAGTCAATACTTTAATACAGTTAAGTTTACTTCTCAATAGTTTAATAGTTTAATAGTGCCTGACAACAGTTCGTTCACCCGTACAATGTCCCGTCACAGAACACAGGGATTGTCATTATAATTCGTTTTTAACAGCAGAAATTAGATTTAAGTGACTAAAGATAAGTGGTTTAATATGTTATGTGTGTTCTCTGTCATCATAAAGATGGCCATCTACCCTGATGTGTAAAGAAAACATCAATTTTGCCGAGGCTGTGGTGAAGATAAGAACACTATGATATGATAATGTGGTCATACAATGGTGTAGTCAAGATGTTGTGTTAGAGCTAAGTAGTGGAGATGGGGGTTTAGTGAAGAGGAGGATTTAGTAAAAATATATATGTTTCTTCACGCTGAGCCATTCCATATAGATGAATATATCTATAATCTAATTGCGGTGATTTACCATATGACTTTAACAGCACCAGCCAGCAGGAAAAATGTCGGATATAGGAGTGACTGAATATTTTGTCGGGTACAGAAATAATTGAATATTTGGTACGATCGATCAAAATGCTTTTTATAGGCAAATTATTTCTGATTTTTCAAATGATTTTTTCCATCTGTTGGAACTGGTTTAAGTAATTAAAGATATGAAAACCGATGGAAAAGTTCAGTTTAACGCTTTTACGAATGTCTTGCTGCGTGTTTGGGAAGAGCACTAAACTACAGGAATATATTGGTCTAATGTCCCCTGCTCGTCCAACAGCAGATATTGTATGGTCTGAGACATTATTTCTGGTGAAGGCGGATTCTCTCCGGCATTGCGTAAATCACTTCCACAAACTTGCGCCATTTTGCACAAATACAGATCCGATATGATGCATTTCACAGCTCTGTTACGATATGGACCCTAGTCATCCTAGCCTAGCCTAGCCTAAATAAAAAGGTGTGGAATAATGAGCAACATTTCTCCTTCATTACAAGTGATAATAAACCTAGGCTATACAGCAACCAGGAACGTCCATATTTGTCTAACTTCTCACATGTCTGTGTCATCTGTCTGCAAACATGTCGACCATTACCATGAGGGCAATTGCGGCTTTTGATTTTGAATATCACACGTTTCCTCTCTGCCGTGAGATCTTCATACTTAAATAAAATGGTGGGCCGTAAGAAATATATGTCCATCGAAGGTCAACTATATGGCTCAGTTCCATCATCAGTTTCTAAGAAAACTGAAAAGGTGAGGTCCCAACTAGATTGGAACTCGGGTTCCTGGATTTAGAGTCGAGAGTGCTAACCCTTACACCATGGGACCTGATAAGAACAGATGTGATTTCATCTAAATGTTTTACATATCATCAACCAAAGGCCATTCCTCCCTCCCTGCCTGCAGGGTTCAAGGTTTTCTAGAAGGTTCTCGAAGATTCTGGGTAGGAACTGCCATTGAGAGGACGTAGTTATACGTATCATTAATGATATTGTTGTTGACTTTGTGATATAGGAAGATAGATAGAAAGATAGATCGATAGATAGATAGGTAAAAAACAGATATTAGATGGATCGATAGATACGTAAGTCTGTATATGTCAACTTTCACAGAAATCATTGATATCTGCGTTATTCTGCAAGAAATACATGTACATGGATGTAGTGATAATATGGGTTAGGTATAAGACCAGTCGTGTTGAGATTGTAGTGAATGTGACCATTGACTTCAGCCTTAATGGTGTAGTGAAGATAAAGTTGTAGTGAAGATAAATCTTGAAGTGACTCATAAGGTTGTTGTGAGTACAAGGATGCATCGTAAATGAGTACTTCCTACCTGAAAGTCAACAATTACAAAATTGATCAAGTATAACAACATCCTCGGACAACCAACTACAAACACCAACCATAGAGTGAACCTGACTGTCACCTAACGACGACCTCTCAAAGGTAATGATCTTACCAGAATCTTCGAGAACCTTCTAGAAAACCTTGAACCCTGCAGGCAGGGAGGGAGGAATGGCCTCTGGTTGATTATATGTAAAACATTTAGATGAAATCACATCTTTTCTTATCAGGTCCCATGGTGTAAGGGTTAGCACTCTGGACTTTGGATCCAGCAATCCGAGTTCGAATCTCGGTGGGACCTCATCTTTTCAGTTTTCTTCGATACTGATGATGGCTGCATTATTCTGTACGTTATATATACATTCATATATATACATAAATATGTATATATAAACATATATATGGAATAATATGGTTTTATCAATAGCCGGAGACCATTCCTCCCTCCTTGCCTGCAGAGTTCATAGTTTTCTGGAAGGTTCTAGAAGATTCTGGTGAGATAATTGCCATTGAGAGGACGTTGTTATACTTCATATATCAATGATTTTATTACTGTTGACTTTCAGATAAAGATAGATAGATATATAGATAGATAGATAGTTAGATTGATAGATTGATAGAGCAATATTTAGATAGGTATATAGATAGATAAGTTTCATCAATACTGTATCTTACGCCATCTCCTGTTGCTGGACATATGTTCAACCAGCATTGGGAAAACCTCCAGTAGACCTTAATGTAAAGCAAGATAATAACAAAACCTGCAATAAAAGAATACGATCAACTCCCCAGTGCAGAAATATTGTGACCAGAAAGTCTTCTAGCAAGATGTCAGACACTTCCACGGGAATCACAAACATAACATCAAATATCTGAAAGTCAACAATAACAAAACTAATGATGATAATGAAACTATAATAAGAAAAATGATAAACATATGGAAAATAGTGCTCTAGATTATGCCTCTAGAAAACAAACTTTAACGAAAACTGTGAAAAGAAATACCCATCTGGCTGATACGACACAGTAAAAGAACCATCCCACAACCAACTCTAAACTGAACCTGACTGTCCCCTAACAACGTCCTCTCAATGGTATTTATCTTACCAGAATCTCGTAGAACTTTCCAGAAAATCAAGAACTCTGCAGGCAAGGAGGGAGGAATGGCCTCTGGCTGCTGATGATAACCACATTATTCTATATATATACTTTTACCTACAACCGAAGGTTGACCGGCCAGCCCAAGTGGCTACAGAGGTTGTATCCATGAAAGAAACGGACCCACCAGCAGACGAATTCGGTTGGCAGGTTGTATCGAAGAAGAGGAAAAAGAAGGTTGCCCAACCAGCCCAACCAGAAGGGTGTAGCAAAGAAACGAAAGAAGGCTGCCCAACCAACCTGGGTGGTAGTAAGGATGGCTGCTCCACAACCCCAGGTCGTTAGGCAGACTGTAGCCATGGAAGAAAGGAAGGCTGCTCGTCCACCAGCCCAGGTACCGAGTGAGCGTGTAGCTATGCTGGCTGACCCACCAGCCCGGGTAGATAGCTACGCCCAGATGGCTATGTCGGGTGCAGCAAAGAAGCAAACCCCACAACTACTCCACGAGGTTTGCAAGCCTGCACCCAAAAAGATGAAGACGAAGGTTGCCACACTACCCAATGCACCACCACATGTCTAGAAAGGGAAAAGGTGGACAGAATGGCTGGAGGTCCCACTCCAACAACAAAATTACCTTAGGAGCTAAGTTCCATCCATTATTGAAAAAAAAAAAAAAAAAAAAATATATATATATATATATATATATATATATATATATATATATATATATATATATATATATATATATATATATATATATATATATATATATATATATATATATATATATATATATATATATATATATATATATATATATATATATATATATATATATATATATATATATATATATATATGTATATATACATATATATATACAGACTACATTGCAACTTACATATGAATAGCATCATCAAGCTTCACTATATTAGCTTTACTGTATTTAAATATAAGCAAGGTCTAACCGAGGTTACTTGGTTGAGCAAGACGTGAGAATACCATCAATTGGCTCTCCAGCCCTGGGTTGAAATTGTCGTTCTGACGTATTTCGAGTTCAGTGCTGATACAGGATCATTGATTATAGGACTATCTTGTTAGTCTGTGTAACTTCGCCTGACCCAGTCCACGTCTTCAATGGCTTTCTGTTACTACAAACGGGATTACAAAGGAAAGGCTTCCTTTGTTAGTTTCATGAATACCTTCGTTCAAATGAAGGGAAAGACTATTACTATGAAGCGGTACCTTATCAGCAGGAAAGAGCTGCAGCAACGGTATGAAAGTTACTGCAAGATACATAACGAACCCGTGGCTTCCAACGTAAACATCGGCCGCCATTTGGGTTCACTCGGCATCATGTGTGACACCAAGATTGGACCCGTTGGGAAACAGGAACGATACTATTCTGGTATCATGTGGCTCGATGGCGCAGGATCACCAACTGAAATGCAAAGAAAATGGAGAAAGCCGCCCAAACGTATCATGAAGGCCGTGCAAGAGAAGATCGAGAGGAATCGGTTGAGAGACGATATCGCTCACAGTATATTGAAATTTATGCCCAAGACTTCCCCTGATCTCCAGACACAGCCAGCCACAGAAACCACCAGCCCCGCTTCCCAGACACAGCAAGTCACAGAGACCACCAGCCCCGCTTCCCAGACACAGCAAGTCACAGAGACCACCAGCCCCGCTTCCCAGACTCAGCAAGTCACAGAGACCACCAGCCCCGGTCCCCAGACACAACCAGTCACAGAGACCACCAGCCCAGATCTCCAGACACAGCCAGACACACAGCCCACCAGCCCCGGCCCCCACACTGAGCCACAAGATCCTGATATTGAGAAGACAAATGAATTTCTCGATGATTTTTTGCTTTCACTGGAGAAGAACTGATGAGTTCCTTATAGACAAGACAAAATGTTAAAAAAGGAATCTATATAAGTTCACTTATGGAGTGAGATCTTTGACGGAGCTGTGCTGCCTATAGCACAGCCTACCAAAGGGTGATCTTTGCTGTCGTGCAGTAACCTCATGAGGGCGGAGTCCGGCTACACTTTCTTTACCGAGGAAAAGATCTCTGCACTAATATTGAGTTTCTCCGTTGGCGTCAGGGTAAACACCCATCCCCCCCGAAGCTTGGTTACCTTTCCGTGGTGGGGGGGACTTCATGGATTGGGCAGTAGCAACCATCGTTGGTTGCTTCTGTTCAATCCATGAACGAAAAACCAAGCATCTTGAACGTAATTGTCGTATAAATTCACTTGGTGTCAAAACTGACGCGAAAGCGGTTGTCTCAATTTTGTCAGAAATGTTTGTGCGTTTCGGCCTGATGGCGGGAGTCGGTTTGGCGCTGTGGTCATGAGGGAATACGAGGAAGATTGGCAACCGTCCCAGAAGTAGCTACAGTGAGGCCCAGCAGCTGTCCCTAATACTGTGGAAGGCACTCATGTAAGGTGTGCAGTGAGGCGCAGCAGTAACAAGGGAAACGGACAACCAAAACAGCAATCTTGATCATCAGGAGGCTATCCAATGCTCAGAGTAGATAAGGACGATTATTGTATGGCTTCGCTCAGAGGATGAAAATCTTAGCCGTGAAAATCAACAAGTCAAATAACTAGTAGTTAGTGGTAGTGAAGTGGAATTACCGCATTTCTGTGGTCTTAATAGTAAAACGAAACTTTTCGTTTTCTCCATCAATCTAGAGGTGTTGTAGACCACCATCCTTAAGGTTGTAAGGTAATGGTAAGTACAAGGTTATGACCTCAGCAAATTTGTGATGGAAAGTGCAGGAAATGTGGTAATGTATATAATATAAATTATATAGTTGTATGATAAATGTGTAATAAAACTTTGTCTTCTCTGTTCCCGTTCATTAATTCAAATACAGGTAAGTTTTCTCTCTAACGAGGTGGGATAAGCTACGTCCACTCGGCTTGTAAATGTGGTGACTTTCCCTTCATTACCACAATGGTGTGCTGAACTGAAGATGTAGAATTCCGTAGACGAAACTAAGATAGGAAATCAGTCTACATCAAAAATTGAAGGCGCCGGTCTGTATGTGTGTGTGTGTGTGTGTGTGTGTGTGTGTGTGTGTGTGTGTGTGTGTACTACTTTAATCATTATCACGTGAGTCTTTTGAGGAAGGATTTGTACACTCGTGTTTCCGTCTTTTAACCTTGTAAGTGTAAAATATGTTTTCACTCCTGTGTGCACTCACACACACACACACACACACACACACACACACACACACACACACACACACACACACATAACCTGTAATATTATCTAGTATTTTCTTCAGAAGGATATCTTACACCTTGATTATAAAAGCCAAAGAAAAATTTATAAAAACATATACATATATTTACACACGTGTAGATATATGTTATGTATTGAAATGTGGCGGAAAAATTCTTTATTTATTAACAAACGTGATTGAGGACGTAAAGAATCTGGTACAAACATAATGGTTATTGTGATAAATGATTTATTTATGATAAATATGTATTGTGTTGCATTATAATGGTTGTTCCGAACCAAGGTCTTTAAACCCGAATCAGTGAAATACTATCAGAAATAGAAAACCTGTTAAACATAAACATTTATTGTGATTAACCACAGAATATATTTTCCTCTGGGTATGTAAAAGAAAATATAGTACAGGGAGCTAGTTGGAGGAAGTGTATTTCATATTTCAACAAAATGTTTACCTCTAATAGCGTCCCTTATCTTTCGTCATCATTTCTTATGTTTCCTATCAAGAAATGTCTTTTATGTAACATAAAAATTCTATCTAGGTATTTGATTAATGTTGTCCAAGGATGAGCTATATGGCACACGTGATCAGGTCACAGTGGTGGTGGTCAGGTCAGTGGGCGGTGTGTGTGTGTGTGTGTGTGTGTGTGTGTGTGTGTGTGTGTGTAGCCCCTGGGTTCATGTTGGCCACAGCCACCCACCGGCCGGTGGTCAAGTCGGTGGGCGGTGTGTGTGTGTGTGTGTGTGTGTGTGTGTGTGTGTGTGTGTGTGTGTAGCCCCTGGGTTCATGTTGGCCACAGCCACCCACCGGCCGGTGGTCAGGTCAGTGGGTGGTGTGTGTGTGTGTGTAGCCCCTGGGTTCACGTTGACCACAACCACCCACCGGCCGGTGGTCAGGTCAGTGGGCGGTGTGTGGCCCTTGGTTCATGTTGGCCACAGTCACCGGCCGGTGGTCAGGTCAGTGGGCGATGTGTGGCCCCTGGGTTCATGTTGGCCACAGCCACCCACCGGCCGGTGGTCAGGTCAGTGGGTGGTGTGTGTGTGTGTAGCCCCTGGGTTCACGTTGGCCACAGCCACCCACCGGCCGGTGGTCAGGTCAGTGGGCGGTGTGTGGCCCCTGGGTTCATGTTGGCCACACCCACCGGCCGGTGGTCAGGTCAGTGGGTGGTGTGTGTGTGTAGCCCCTGGGTTCACGTTGGCCACAGCCACCCACCGGCCGGTGGTCAGGTCAGTGGGCGGTGTGTGTAGCCCCTGGGTTCATGTTGGCCACAGCCACCCACCGGCCAGCCGGGCGGTAGTTTATAACTAAGACTGGTAGTTTCACATGCCACTTGGAGTGTCCCTCACTACAGAACTTGAGCAGCTCTTATCCTGAGGTGGAGCAGTTGATCCTCTCCACCAGGCTGGTACACTTGGTCTGCACCAGGTGGCTCCCTCCTGGTCATCCTGAGTGGTTGGTTGCTGTGTGGGATTTAATGACCATTGACTTGTGAAGGTCATTAGACCAGCCATCATTTGATCATCTGATAAAACATGAAGCAACGCCAAATATTACATGATCCACCTAAACTATTGAGAATGATGAAGTCTGATATTGTTACGTAACGTCATCCAATCTTGCCACTCACATGTTACGGTAATCACGACTACATACATAGTGTTGTTACGACTGATATTACTGTATGTACTGTAGTAAAGTACTGTGTTTATGTGGATAACATGTGGACGTCAGAGGAGGCAAGAGCATCATCAGAGACAAATTCTCTATTCTATGTTGTATCCTCAATTTTGTCTGCGGTGATCGACACACTTTATCCCCCAAGATATTATCTTGCTGTTTCTTTCCATCATTCTTTAGTATTAAAGATTTTGTTCTCTCAAGCAAGATAGAATTTATCAATAATTTTTAATGTCATCTTGGGTCCAGGTAATGTTAGGTAGCGGTCATACAAGTTGTCCATGACCTTCATCATGTGGGTTGGGAAGGAGTCAGGACGTGTGGCGCTGTACTCGGTGTACCACTTGCCAAGTTGGTCAGTGTGTATACCATGGAAGTTGCAGGGGAATCATCAGTCTGTATGTTAACAATTAGGTTGAGCAAATAACACTTGGCCTCAGTGAAGGTAGAATGTTTTCCCACTAGACTGCATCCATTAATACGACTTAGATCAGAAGATCTAGCCTTAGGTAATTTGTTAGATCGAGATTATCAAAGCCTTTCATCATTTTTAATCTTTGTACTTCGTGACCATCTCTGTTTTAAGTTGTTACGTTGACGTATGATGAATCTAATATGGAGAACAAATTTAGGAGGAAACCTGGCAAAGCTACATATGAGTGATTTTACCGTTTGCAAGTAAACTACGATTTTGTAAAAACGAATAGCATCTATGTTGTGTATAGAAAACGTAACTCCTTAGCTGCATTCTCTATGAATGTCATCAAAAGTAAAACATAGATAAGGGAAGGAATGAGGCTTGACGATACAAAACATCACTTAATCGTGTCCTGGCTGCCCAGACCCTACCTCGCCACACCACTGGCCATAACTTCATCAACACATTGCTTACTCCGTCAAGGTCATCCACACATTTTGCCTGGCTTGAACAACCGCTTGGCATTCATGAACCGCTGAATGTTTACACTTTCTGATTATCTGTAGTAGCTGATGCAGTTGCAAGATAGACTATTAAACCATTTTCTTACAATACTCGCTGGTAAGGAGACAATTTTCACAAAACACAGAGGTAACACTGCCTAAGAAACGGGCTTAAGAACAATTGTACGAACATAGGGTCACATTGGTACATCCACAAGGCACCAGTGGTCTGGGTGGCCTGAAATAGATTTGGGACCAAGAAGAATGATGGGTGTAGGGAGTAAACCTACCACAGACCATCATTAATTATGAAGAGTTGACAATGGTTACCTCCAGCCATAATCTATAAATCAATAGACAAATGTTAATGCAAACAAAGCAAGAATTAAACAAGCAGGAAACACAATCCAATGTACCATTTTACGATAGTTATGTCAAGTTGTCGCATCTGTTGACTACCTGACGTGGTCTTACGTCTCACCTTTAGTAACGTCTGCGAATTTCGTTGTAGTGAAACTCATGCGACCCGAGAGCCAATGTTAGTGATACACAAGAGGAAGAAATATAACTCCGAAGGTATAAAACAGTTGTGGACACACCAAACGCTTGACAAATATTCCTTAGTGGATGACAGAAAACACAAAGAGATCGTCCTTGTAAACTTATGATGAGGTTTGCTTGAAGAGTCTCCCTTCGTCATCGTCGTCCACAGGCGCCCTTTGTTGGAGTGGGTGTGGCGTAGACACAGTACTGGGACCTTCATGATAAATTATCTACAACGTTCCAGGTGTCCACATATCAGGGATATGACTGTGTACAACGGTGGCTGGGGTTAAAGTCACTGGATCATATATAAAACATACAAAGGTTAACATTGATTCTCTTAAGATTTCAAGGCAATGAAAGGTTTGTGGTGCAGTCTTTATGACTGAAGGTCATATTTAGATAGAGATTTATCAAATGGATATTACATCAACGTCACAGTAGCCGCTCCGGCCACTGTATTACTAACACAAGGGTTAACTGTAGTCATACAATACAAATACTAAAACTTAGTATCATTTTCTTGTTTTAGTTTTATAACCGAGAGAAACATGAAGTGTAAACAGACGGTGTATCGCCATACCTTCCTCCATCCAGTCATTATGAGGCTTCAGCGTAAGGTGGTGGTTGACGAGCGGAGGCAGACTCGTCCACATTATTATCTGCTGCTGTTGGACGTCCCCAGTGTCCAGGTACAGCCAGGGTCGTCATCATGTTGGACGTCCCCAGTGTCCAGGTACAGCCAGGGTCGTCATCATGTTGGACGTCCCCAGTGTCCAGGTACAGCCAGGGTCGTCATCATGTTGGACGTCCCCAGTGTCCAGGTACAGCCAGGGTCGTCATCATGTTGGACGTCCCCAGTGTCCAGGTACAGCCAGGGTCGTCATGTTGGACGTCCCCAGTGTCCAGGTACAGCCAGGGTCGTCATCATGTTGGACGTCCCCAGTGTCCAGGTACAGCCAGGGTCGTCATCATGTTGGACGTCCCCAGTGTCCAGGTACAGCCAGGGTCGTCATGTTGGACGTCCCCAGTGTCCAGGTGCAGCCAGGGTCGTCATCATGTTGGACGTCCCCAGTGTCCAGGTGCAGCCAGGGTCGTCATCATGCTGCCCGTCTCTGCATCGCCTGATCCGTGGTGCACCGGTGGGTCGGTGGCTCTCGTGACATGGTAATGTTACCGTCATATTCCGCGTCTCATCTCACGTCTGTCCAGGTGGGCTAAGCTCGTCTGGTCTGAATGAACCATATACAAGTAAGGCGTATCGCTGTTGTGAGTCTCAGTACATATGGAGGCAATATGGTTGATCAGTCTCTCTCTCTCTCTCTCTCTCTCTCTCTCTCTCTCTCTCTCTCTCTCTCTCTCTCTCTCTCTCTCTCTCTCTCTCTCTCTCTGTGTGAGAGAGAGAGAGAGAGAGAGAGAGAGAGAGAGAGAGAGAGAGAGAGAGAGAGAGAGAGAGAGAGAGAGAGAGAGAGAGAGAGAGAGAGAGAGAGAGAGAGTATATGCATCGCATTTTGATAATTTAACAATCATATGTAACACAAAATATATACTTCTTCCGAAAATTTCCTGGAAATTGGTTGAGGTAGAGCGGAGATATCGTGGCAAAGTTCTGTGTTACACAAGAACGAGTTTTCTAATTGGTTGAGGTAGAGCGGAGGTATCGTGTCAAAGTTGTGTGTCACACAAGAACGAGTTTTCAAATTGGTTGAGGTAGAGTGTAGGTATCGTGGCAAAGTTGTGTGTCACACAAGAACGAGTTTTCTAATTGGTTGAGGTAGAGCGTAGGTATCGTGGCAAAGTTGTGTGTCACACAAGAACGAGTTTTCTAATCGCCTGGTTTTACTGGCGGCCTCGTTGTGACGTCACTACATCAACACCGACATTTTGATTTAAAAGTTAATTGCAAGATGATTTTGCTCCGCTGTGTGTGTGTTTTCAACACTTTTCGTGTTTGTAATGTTATTTCGTTTGTATTCTATAGTTAATAACTTTGTAGTGAGTTTAGTTTCGTTGCTGTAGTTGTAGTATAGTGATTTATAACTTGTATTTGAACTAGATCAGATGAGCTGTGTTGAGGATGACCCTGGGCCATTTTCATGTGGTAATGCAGAAGGGAGCGACCACAGGCAGGCAGTAGTGGTGTTTACCAAGCCATTCCCAACACCATCGTACTGGCTACCTCTGTGTAATGTACCACTTTCCTCTGTTGAAAAAGAAATAGAGAATTTCACTGAATTGCAGACTGGACTGTTAATGTGCATCTTTCTAAATTGTTTTATTTTGTCTTCGTTAAGAATTTCTTCTTGTGTTTGATGTGCATTGTTTTGAGAATTCTTTGTTATATAACAAAACATGTTCTGTATGTACTGTTTCCTGTCTTTATTTAGATAAGTATTTTTGTTATTGATTTTATGACCATGTTGTTTTGCTGTAACATTTATAGACTTTTTTTGCTATTTGATAATGTTTTTCTTCTTGTTATTCTATACCAATGTGTACAATTCTATTACGTAGCAATGTTTTTCTTGTTATTTTATACAAATGTGCACAATTTTGTTCTGTTAAAGATTTTTGGACGCATTGATTTGTTTTATTGTTGTCTTTGTTGTTGTTGTTGTTGTTGTTGTTGTTGTTGTATTACTTTAGTTAATTAAGTGATTCCTGGTACGTGCCACTATCTAGCTGGGGGCGAATGTTGAGTTGCTTTCGGCCCTAGATGATGGGCCGCATCTTAGATGTTGCCTTAAATGTTGCCTTTAGCAACAATAATACTATACAGAATATCTTAATCAGGAATTCACCAGAAAATTCTCTTGGTTGCATCTATAAAGTGCCATGTGGAAATTGTGATGAATTTTATGTTGGGCAGACTGGTAAGGATCTTTCTGTTAGACTTAAGCAACATAAATATAGTATAAGAGCGGGACAAGAATCAAATGCCTTGTTTAATCACGTTAAAAACTATGATCATTGTATTGACTGAAGTAATGCCATCTCAGTTATTAACTCTGACTCTATTACCACGAGAAATATCATTGAATCTTCTTTTATTAAATACACAAAGAATTATAATCTTAATATTAGTGATGGTCTATACAAATTAGATAACTTTATTGTTGATAGAATTTGCAAAATGATAAGTTTATGATACACTCGTTGTCTGTCTTGGACAATCACATGTTTACCATATGGCGTCCTAGCTACGTCTCTTCGATGTATATCAACTGACTGTTATATTTCTCTCTTGTGTCTCCCCTGATGATGTGATTATTACACGAAAGTGCACTTGGGAACTTATCGTGTTTCATTTTCCATGTGGACTCATAGGAATATATATACACATGTACATATTCTCACCTTGCTTGCCTTTATCCATTCTCGGCGCTACTCCGTGTGTGTGTGTGTGTGTGTGTGTGTGTGTGTGTGTGTGTGTGTGTGTGTGTGTGTGTGTGTCTGTCTGTCTGTCTGTCTGTCTGTCTGTCTGTCTATCTGTCTATTTGTCTGCATACGTATCTTCTGCATATCGTGGAAGGCGACTGAGGGTTGGGAACTGGGGGGTTGGAAATCTTCCCCTTCTGTATTACTTTTCAAATGAAGGAATAGAGGAAGGAGCCCAACTAAGTTTCCCTCTAGGATTCATTCACTTATTCCTGACGCTACCTTGTTCTTGCGGGAAATGGCAAACAAATATGAAAAATAGAGTATGAAAGAAAAAAGACAGTGTACAAGTGTTATGTGTTCTGTGTCCTTGATAGCCATTTGATGTGACTCATTCAGATAAGGTCCAAAACGCCAGTAGTGAAGATGTACAAAGGATAATAGAACCGTGTACGTGCGTACGTAGTGTGAGTATCTTGACTGATAGAAAGTACTGAAAGCGGCAGGAAGTAGTGAGATATTGTATTGTGCTTCGTACAAGACTGGCGGGCGACTCCGTCCTTCGTGCTGTGCCACACACAGTCTGGTGATTGTCGGGATGTGTAGCCATAATGTTTGATCTTATGACCATTAGTGATGCATCATGTGATGTTTACTATCACAACATCGGCTTCTTCCTCCTCCTCCAGGAGAGTGGCAATCAGGTGGCGGTTATTGTGGTAGCCCGGCACGTGCAATTGTAAGATTTCAAGCAACATTGTGATAATGGGACACATTATAAAGAGTTCCATAATTTCTCTAATTCTTCCCCAAATTCATGTGGACCTGCAACGCTGAAAATGTTTAAATACTGCTGGTGCGGAGGGAGGGAGAGGGAGGCCTGGGATGAGAGTGAGGCTTTGTAGGAGAGAAAGGCTCGGGATGAGAGAGGCTGAACACAAGATGTTTGGCCGGAGAGTGAGGCTTTGAAGGAGAGAGAGGCTTGGGTTGGGTGAGGTTATAAAGAGAGGCTTGGGAGGGAGGAACTGTAAACCTGTGAATGGGAAAGAAGTTTGTGATGAGAGAGGCTGATCATGAGAGAGAGGCTTGGGATGGGAGATGCTGGACACCAGAGTTTGGGAGGGGACTGAAGTTGTAAAAGAGAGATCTCTCATAAGCGAGGCTGGACACGAGAGATATACTTGGAATGTGAGAAAAAGTAGTGAAGTAGAGAGAAGCTTGGGATGAGAAAAGGTGGAGGCAAGAGAGGTGTGGGAGGAGAGTGAGGGTGAGTGTGGCACAAAGGTTTGTTTGAGAGAGGCTGGACACCAGAGCAAGACTTAGGTTGAAAATTAGACTTGAAAGAAAGAGAAAGGCTGGTGATGAGAGCGAGGCTGGACGTGAGAAAAGCTTGGAATGAAAACGATATTGGTAAGATGAGAGAGGCTGGTCTTGAGAAAGAAGCCTGGGTTGAGGGTTAAGTTGGATACGAGAGAGATGATCGAGATGAGACAGAGGCTGTGGAGAAGCGAGAAGCTTGGGATGAGAAAGGTTGGACAAGGAAGAGGTTTGAGAGCAGAGTGAGGCTGTGAAGGAGAGTGGGGCTTGGTATGAAGATGGCTTGACACGAGAGAGAGAGACTTGAGATTAAGGTGATGTTGGGAACAAGGGGCGGGGCGGGGGGGGGGGGGGGGGATAAGAGTTAGGCTGGATATGAGAGAGAGGATTGGGATGAGAGTGAGTCTGTGAATGATCTAGAGGCTTAGGATCAAAGAGAGAAAAGCTGAACAAGAGAGGAAGGTTTAGGGCAAAAGAGTTGACACGAGAGATATGCTAAGGATGTAGCCAGGCCAGACGCGAGAAAGGCTTGGAGTTACATAGATACCACACAGCCAGGTGGTCTGGCCTTAACACTATTCAACAAAATGTATTGCCCTTAACAGCAGTAGAAGAAACGAAGTACAAAGCAAAGGCTCCCTCCCCACCCTCCACTCCCTCCGGCAACACTCAGCACGGAAAACAGGTAGAAAAAATACCTTGCAGAATTAATATGCCTGAAGGAAATGTTTACATGAAGGTCATAAGGTAGAATGAACATGAATATGTCATACATCCCATCACCAAGGACATGCATCCCTTCACTTTCTGTTATAAAGACAATAGTAAGGATAAACTTAAGCTCCAGCCTCCCGACTTACCATGACTATATTATTCCTAATGTTGAAGAATGATATTATAAATCTTACTTACTCTCACAAAGCAGGTGACATGGGTTAATCAATGTTGGTATATTACCTGGCCAGTGGTTGAGAAGGTAGCATGATATACCACTGCGTTATCATAACTGATTAACTGAATTATTCCATAGTGGAGAGTGACAAATGATGATCAAGCCTCATTTTAAAGAGAGAGAAGATAGACACGAGAGAGAGGCTTGGGATAAGAGGTAGGCTGCACACGAGAGAGAATCCCAGGATGGAAGTATGGCTGTGAAGGAGAGATGGTGTGGGGTGAGAGAGGCGGGACAAGAGAGAGGCTTAGGATGGGAGAGTCTGGAGATATAGAGAGGCTTGGGACGAGAGTCAGGCAGGACAGGAGAGAGAGGCTTGGAACGAGAGTCAGGCAGGACAGGAGAGAGAGGCTTGGGACGAGAGTCAGGCAGGACAGGAGAGAGAGGCTTGGAACGAGAGTAGAGAAGCACCTTCATAACGTACCCTTCAGCAGAAAAAGGGTTGTCTTGCTCCACTCAGTTGGAATGGAAAAGTAGTTGAAAATACCAAGTTCATGAATTTATGGTTTTAGTATGGCAAAACCTGAACCGATTCTGAGGTTATACATGAAAGAGGATTAACATTTCAGAAGGTTGAGGGAAGATGAATATAAATGTCATCATTGATAGACTATTAGATTCATTAGAAGCCTCGATAGATGAATGTTCTTGTCTTTTTTTTAGTAAGAATGAGGATAGATTAGTAATTAAGGCACACGGCGCTAATATCTTTGGTTACTGAGCAATTATGTTTTGCAATGGTGTTATATTAAAGAACTCGACTATGATTGACGGAGTGAGATGTGGAGATTATATATCATTGTGAGTTATTACATAAAGTGATCGTGATGAACGTTACGAAGATAAGGGGAACTATGAGGCTCAGTAAGGTAACAACACACCTGTCATATATGTAACACAACTTATGAACACCTTACCTACAGTAAGGTAACAACACACCTGTCATATATGTAACACAACTTATGAACACCTACCTACAGTAAGGTAACAACACACCTGTCATATATGTAACACAACTTATGAACACCTTACCTACAGTAAGGTAACAACACACCTGTCATATATGTAACACAACTTATGAACACCTTACCTACAGTAAGGTAACAACACACCTGTCATATATGTAACACAACTTATGAACACCTTACCTACAGTAAGGTAACAACACACCTGTCATATATGTAACACAACTTATGAACACCTTACCTACAGTAAGGTAACAACACACCTGTCATATATGTAACACAACTTATGAACACCTTACCTACAGTAAGGTAACAACACACCTGTCATATATGTAACACAACTTATGAACACCTTACCTACAGTAAGGTAACAACACACCTGTCATATATATAACACAACTTATGAACACCTTACCTACAGTAAGGTAACAACACACCTGTCATATATGTAACACAACTTATGAACACCTTACCTACAGTAAGGTAACAACACACCTGTCATATATGTAACACAACTTATGAACACCTTACCTACAGTAAGGTAACAACACACCTGTCATATATGTAACACAACTTATGAACACCTTACCTACAGTAAGGTAACAACACACCTGTCATATATGTAACACAACTTATGAACATCTTACCTACCCCTCCCTGCCAGTCCAGATTGGTCTTCATTTTGATATTAATTGATATTAACAGCCAAACGTTATTGAGCTGGAATTCGTATCATACGTCAGAGCATATACACTTCACAAGATGGCTAATTTGTATTTCATTATCTTTCTATTAGTCACCTCTACTGAATTATCATAGGACAGTCGTGCTATATGTGGACTTTGCTTATATGAATTCGAGCAACAAGAGTGTGGCCAGGATATGTTATTTTCTCTTTAACCCAAACCTCCATTATCACAGTAGCCACATATAAAAGTGACAAGAGGCAGCAGGTCCAGTCATGGTGGGGGAGCTGACCTGGCTGGGTGAATCCTGCCATCACCTGCCCACCCAGGGAAGGAGCAGCAGGAAATCTGGTTATCAAAAGGAATACAAAGGAAGTCAAACAGCAACAGATCAATGGGTCATTTTGAAGGTGTTTGTGATAGTGGCAGATATCAGAATCTCAGATTAGACTGGTGAAAATAGAAAGGTAAACAGATAATTCAAAGAGGAAAACCTGCAGTCTGTCTAAGTGACTAAGGAGACGCAATTGCTGTCACAAGTGGAGGTGAAGCAAAATATTATCATGTTTATTCTTAAACGTATTTACGTTACTATTTTCGGCCAACATGATTGGTTCTTACACACCATTAGATTAGGAATGGCGTAATGACGATAGACAAATGAATAGATAGAAGAGATTACATTAAATACATATTACCATGGAATATATACCATATATTTTCCAAGAGGATATAAATATGTACAGTTCATTAGTCATTCCATACTGATGATAAATGTATGTCATAACTTCTCTGGAGGCCAGGCTGGCTGGCTGGATGGCTGCACATTGGTTTTGGAAATAACCTTTACTTCCTAACTGGTGAAAACTGATTAATTTATGTAAAACACAATCAATCGCAATATACTAATGCACGGTTTAAGCAAGAAAAGAATGATTACGTGTTTTATATAAACAATTTATATAACTATCATGATGATTCACTTCCAGCTTTCGATATATACTTCTCAAAATATTGTGAAAACCTTAATTTGATAAATGTATTTATTAACTTCTAATTTGGTAAATGTATTTATTAACTTCCTCAGAATACTGAAAACTTAGAGTCACATGTTGATGATTTCATTATAAACAGGTTTTCAAAATAGTTTGGTGAAGGAAAATCCTTTTGTGTTGTCGCTACTAAAAACCGATTATGATCTGCACAATTCCTCGGGAGATTTACGTCTTTAATACAATAAGTTCTTATAAGAAGTTGTACAGATTAGTACATATGTGAAATGACACCAGATTCAGTAGACGATCTCTACAGGTCATCAGTTTCATGAAACAGTTAAGGTCTTTTAAGTCTCTTTTTCAAAGTTTTCTCAGTGGATGATGCTAACATTTTGAAGAGTAGAAACTCATAATTTAGAATCCTTGAACCTTGTGTTAATAATAATTACATTACTTTTCTCTAAACAATACTTTTTTCAGTGTGTAAAACCCGGATAAAAAGCCTGCAACAAAAATAATGATGCAATTATCTTTATGTTATTGAAGATATTACTGATTTTTACACGTAAAACATTTATCTGCAAAATAGAAATCTTTATGTTAGATATGTTAATCTTAACGATATCACGTTAGATATATTTGTGTACCTTGTGCTCCAGAAAAGTTATGAAATTTTATCTATTATCATATCAAATGTTTAGCTTGCACACGATATCCCATGTATTTTCACTAGAAGTCCACAAGTAAAATATATTTTTGCCATATGTATTTGACGGTAATCAGTGATAGGTTGTTAGAATAAGTAAATGTGTAATACATTACTAGGGTGGTAAATCCTTCGTCCATCACAATATACCGTAAGAGTGTCTAAGGCTCACCCTAGCTGGGGTTTACATTGTTGAACAACGTAATGCTTTTTGGTCGGTTTAGGTTTCTTAATTGTTGACTACAGGGACGAGTTTATAAGGAAGTGAGGAATTTGGGAAGGGTTTATTGATGGGTGCCGGGAGTGTGGTGGTGATGATGAAGGATCAGAGAAAATATATTATGTCAGAGGTCAATAGATCCTGGTGCTCGACCCAGAACCTTGACTAATCGTCTATAAGAAAGTGGTTGTTTATGTTTGGCCAAGTCCCAGCTTGGCAGGGGCTCTGGTCTTATGACACATTGTTATCTGGCTTTATTTGTCATGTTTTTTTCCTTGAACAGAACTGATAAGAACATTGAGAGTTAGAAATTCATCTAGATACACTATGCCATCATATAAATTCTGTTTTGAATTTGTAAATGATTCCTAAAATGTACATAAGTCGTTGTATCATTACACTTGACATATCTTTCAAGAAATTTAGCTCTTCATTTGTGTCTATATAACGACTAATGGCTTGTGTCAGTGTGTCTGTCCCTCAGTATAGCAAGTCAAGCATTACTCCACCGTACAACAACTACAAGGTCACAAATGAGGGGACAAATAACATATAGGTTGGCTCACGGAAAATGCCTAATGAGCTGAGGAAAAGGAAGGACATTACATACACTGGCTTTATCACTGAATCATTTTGTAATGGTTGTGAAATATTGGTCATGTGTAGAAGATGGTCCTTGTAAATGAATCAGGACAAATATTAGTTTCATAATATGTTATAATGGTGTCCTTATCTGGTGAACTGATATGTAATACAATAGATATGATATGTGCATGTTCTATACTTCTCTTCAGAAAAATCTTTGAAACTTATATCCGATTTTTCGCACATGCAGTCAAATTGTGTTTCCGAGTTTGATAGATTTTCCTGATATTTGATATCTATAAGAGACACTGATTACTAAAAGCAATTTCACGATGGCAAAATCAGCCAACATTATCAACTGGTACGATGACGGAAGACGACTGCAGAAAGATGACCAGCGTCTCGTTGTACAGTGTACAATGGTGGCCAGTGATATTCACTGTAGGCATGCACAAAATGATGTACTATGTGCACATAGCAGGCACATTAGAGGATCATCATAAGATTTAGAAATAGAACTATCAAGGAAGGAGAAAGACGTAGGTGTAATTATTAGTCGAGATGTAAAGCCAATACATAAACATCATGAGCAATGTGTACTGCTCCTCCTCCTCTGCCTTTTGATTCTTACTGTCACATTTTAATATATGTGAATAATGGAAGGGCAAGTCAGAGCCTAGATATATTCAGTTATTCGTGGATTACTTGCCTTGCCGATGGTGACTTATCACTCCAGGTGTAGCTACTTACAGTTGGAGTCCGGTAACACCATTTCAATGGTATCATTTGACAAACACTGTAAAGTGACTGGGCTCAAAAGCGTGTTCTGCGCTCCAACTGACTAATTACATGATAAGGATAAGGAGAAAAGATAGATTGTAAGGCTGGAATCAGGGATGAAACATCTATAACTAGAAAGGTTAAAGATACAAAGATGGTGAAATACCTTTACCCGGGATCAGTAGCACCTGTGGCAATGGACACACCTTTGTAATGCTTGATCACTTACAACTGATCAACTTTAATACGAAAGTTTTAAGTACCGTCCAGCAGGAGAATATTGTACAAATATTAACAGATAACATATCTATGTTAGAGAGACGCCATATCTAGGAATTATCTCTACTTGGGACGTGTAACACCTGTGTGGATGGATACAGCTTCGTAACGCTTGATCCATTACACGAAATAATGTCAACAACAGAGTTATACAACACGTTGTTGAAGATCATTCAGGAAACATCTATACTGCATGATCATATTAGGTAGTACATCTATACTGCATGATCATATTAGGTAATATATGGCAGTTTTTCGAAGTAAACCAGAAAAATGATGCTGAGAGAAAAGGGACGTAATAGTAAATAATTTGTTAAATGTCTAGAAACTTTTATCTTAAAGTAGTCGTCTTGTGTAGGGTCATCTTTTAGACACCAAGAGGAGAACATGGTCTGTGTTTTGTTATCATTAATATATATATATATATATATATATATATATATATATATATATATATATATATATATATATATATATATATATACATATATTTTTCTTTCTTTTAAACTATTCGCTATTTCCCGCATTAGCGAGGTAGCGTTAAGAACAGAGGACTGGGCCTTTTTTGGAATATCCTCACCTGGCCCCCTTTTCTGTTCCTTCTTTTGGAAAATAAAATAAAAAAAAACGAGAGGGGAGGATTTCCAGCCCCCCGCTCCCTCCCCTTTTAGTCGCCTTCTACGACACGCAGGGAATACGTGGGAAGTATTCTTAATCTCCTATCCC